>NC_067410.1:98004125-98306425 GCF_009764475.1 Pristis pectinata | reverse complement strand
TTTGCTGCATTTGGGCACAGGCAACGTATAACCAGTGCACACTAATAGTGGAAACAGCAATTTTGTTTCGAGCACCAGTAATTATATCATAATTCATGTCATAACAGCCTTGAAGCACAATATATTGCTTTGAAATTGCACAGTTATGTTTGATTTAAAATAGTTTGCTTCAAAGATGATAAGATGTTCACAGATCATAGCAGCAAAGATGGCATGACTCAGGTACTGTCACACATAACAAAATCTTTAACTCACGAGCAGCAAGCACGCTGATATTTGCAGTAGGGGTGTTGCAACGCAGTCCTACCTTGAATCAGATACAAAGGGAAAGCTGATTAGGTTACATGCTTTCTATTATTTTAGTAGCTGACTGACTCACTCAATTTTTGGAAACTAATATAGATAGCTTTTTATTTAATGTCCTTGCTGTTGTTTCACCGTAAATGTATCCTGGCCTGTGACATTTGACAGCCTAAATACTTGAAACTAAAGTGAGCCCTAGGACGATCTATAGGTTTGGGTGGTGGGGGAAGTGCTGGGCATGTAAGAGAAGAAAGCAAAAGATAATGGCATTGAATGAAGAGTTCATCAGCCGACATCTTTTGAAGCCTTGGCTTACAAACCCAGATAAAATAGACACTGATGGAACTGCTGAGTTAATACTTCTGCAGCGTGTAATGTGCATCTAGGTCGTGAGTGTGATATTGCAATGTTATGCTCAGCAGAAGCAATAACACTTGCGCCCGAGAATCACTTAGCAGAATCTTTTTCAACAGAATTTAGACCACAATGTGGATTAATACAAAGTCGTATTCAGTCTCTTGTGGTTAGGCCTGTGTGCACAGAGGCTCCACCCATCGGTGCAAAGGACAGAAATGTTCCTTTTTTCTGGTTAGATTTATTGTTTGCTCTTCCACAGCACTGAAGTATGAATCTCAGTTCACATAACTCGGTGCTAGACAGAAAAATTATAGTTGACTTCAAAGATGTACACACGTAGAGCTGTACCAATTTTTATATATATAGGGTAATTTCTCTTGCTCACTAATCCCTCATGCCACACACAGATTCAGGCTGAGGGGGCTGGTAGGGTGACCTTCTCTTTGACCTCCATCTGTGTGGGTCTCAACCCTCCAATGGGAGGTCCTTTGGTAGCAGATTAGCCCTTAACTCCTTCCATAAGGTGGTGTTGTCCCCTACTGTGGGCAGACTATTGGGAACTTGGCAGCGAAAAGGGTCCAGGGGTTCATGTGTTCACTGTTACACTGCCCTATTGTCCCTCTTTGCTACCTTAAGTAAAACAAGTCTAACGTAGAAATCACACTTTTACAGTGCGTTTTTTTTTCAGTTTTTAGGTGCATCAGTAATTAAGAACATTAACGTGACCACACTTAGTAATTATACACCGTTTGGTAGATGCAAGTTTAAAAATGTGGCTCACTGGGAAATCTTGCATCTCTTGCTCTGTAATTAACTGTTTAGAGAGAGATCTTGAAGGCCATTTAATGGAGTAAAATAGTTGGCTAAAATCTAATTACTTCAGTGCTTAAACTTCCAAATGTTTCATTTTGCTGCACCTCGCTTCCCAGATTTACCCCCAAAATCCTACAACAAATTATGGTATTTACAGTACATTTACAAAGTGTGTGTTTGTTTGGTGGGGGAGAGGGGATACCTTGTGCTGGGGAAGAAACAATTAACTTTTCAATTGGAATATTTCACTATCTAGTCTCTTTTTTTGGCTGTGACTATCAATAGAAGAAATACCTGAAGTTATTTATCTTTGTCTTTTATTGTCACAAAACCGGTAATAGTTTCAAAATTTGGCTGTCAAATCTGAATACGCACTTTGACCTATTGCTTCTGGTCCATGTTCTGAGATAAGATTCCCTTAGTTAAGGCGTGATAGATAGGATAACTTTAATTTGGGTTGATGGTTAAAATTATTTTAATTCAATAAGTTAGCATGAATAGCCAGTGAAGACCTTAAAGCATAACTTAGCTTCACTATGGTGATATTCACACAAAACAGTAGAAATTGATTCAAAATGGCAAATCACTTGACCCTAATTTAGTCCAAATGAAATTTATCAATTTTCTTCTTTGAATGTTACATTATACTGACAAAATGTGTGAGTTAAGAAGTAAACCTAAGCCAACAAGGCTGAATTAATTCAACAGGAAGGATAATGATCCTGTGAACAAGCAATAGGAACAATAATGTACCTAGGTGTGTGGGTTGCCACTTTAGCAGGTGGATGTCAGATTTCTTGGTCTCTAGGATCATGCTGTTTACATGTGATGAAGAACTATAAATGGGATTTGGGTGTTGCAGTGTGTGGGTTGTAAAGTACCAATTTAAGGAATTGGAAAATTATGTTTTGTTGCATTTTGTTTGTATATACAAAATTGTTGGTTGACAAATTAATGAGCCCCCGATTGAACATAATCTGTGTCAAAGATAACAGCATTATGAAATTTCAATTGTCTGATCGTAATGTACATAATTACAGCAGCTGCTTCATTAAGTAGCTGCTATACATCATGCTTTAAGTTAAAGAGCATGTACTATTATTAGATGTCCTTAATTAGAAAGATGTTTGGTGTATGAATTCAGTAAATGGCTTTGGGAAAACAGTATAAAACCAATAGAATAAAATTTGTAAGAGGTAAAGGAAGGACAAATGTATCAAAATTAACCCCATTTGCTGTTGAAAGTGGGAAAGACAGACAGACAAAACTTGAACCCATTAACTAATGAAGGGCTTGGAGAATAGTACAGGTTTCACCAACCCTGACCTTCCAGATGTTGAATATTTCAACCTCTGCATTTGTAGGACAAAATTCAAGGTTACTGTGTTATAAGAGAGGTTTCCATATAGAATTGAAGAATTGTACTATTCAGAGGGAGACCATTCTGCCCATGTCAACCTTGCTGGTTCTTAGATAGTCCTTCCCTTCCCCCATAATAATTTTAAAAAGAGATTTATCTCTTTTTCTTTTTAAAAAAAACTATTTTGGGTTTAGCTTTTCTGCTGCATATTCATGTCCTAATGTCAGGCTTTCAAAAATGGCACCAAATGACCTCCACCTTTCAGTCCTTATGATGGGTAAGCTTAAATTGCTCATCGGAGATTTGGGTTTGTTTGTTTTCTGTTTACCTTTTCAAAACTTCGCGTGCCCAATGGATTTCTTCTTAACCTAATGAAGCTAATGAATCTCTTCTGTGCTCCTGTTAAAACTGAGCACTCAAAACTGGATATAGAATTCTGAATGACCTAATGTCTTTTGAAATGTAGCTTTATCATTAAGTCTTTTGAGCTCCCTGCCTATATTTATAAACCCCAACATCCCATGTGATATATTTTGTATCTTTACCAGCAGGAATTCTTGGCCAGGTGTTCCAAGGTGATCCTGAAATCTGTAGGAGATCCTACCTGCTTTTATTCATTTATATGGATATTGCTGGCAGTCGGCATTATCCCTCGATCCCCTTGAAGAAAATAGTGACCTCCCTTGTTTGATTTAAATGCTTTGAGAAGTAACTGGTAGCAACTTTCTGGGTTTTGACCTTCAATGATGAAGGAATGGCAATGTGTTTCCAAGTAAAGCTGGTATGTGACCAGGAGGACACAAGTGCTGATGTTCAGAGTGACTGAACTCCTATGTTCCCTTAGTGGGAGAAATTACAATTTGGGAGGAAGCTTTGGCAAGTTGCTGTAGTGGATTTTGTAGATGCAGCCTAGGAGATAGTGTTTAGTGCAATGGATGGGGGGCTGGGGAAGGGGGTGGGTAGGAGCAATTGTTGGATGCTATGTCCTAGATGGTGTCCAGCTTCTGGATTGATATTGAAGCACTTGGGCATGTGATTAGACTCCTAAATGATGGAAACCTTTAGTTTCACTCCTAGAAGTTACTTGGCTTTTGATCTGCTCTTGTGGCAAAAGAATTTTGTAGCAAATCTACTAAATTTCAAGTTAATGGTAGTCTCCAGTATATTATTGATGGCAATGCAATTGAATGTCAAGGAAGGTGGTCAGACTTTGTTGTTGGGGGTGGTCACTGCCAACTCCTCTGTACTGCAAATGCTACTTCTGCAGGCATGCACTGCTCCATTATCTGTGGAGTCAATGTGCCTTGGTACATGTGGCAATAATAAACCAATTTTACCAATTGGAACTGAGCATCCCCACTTTTGAGACTTGTTTGGGGAGAGGGCCATTGATGAAACAGCTTAAGATGTCTGGGCCTAGAAATTGGCCTTGTGGAGCCCTTACCAAGGGTCCTTGGGCGAAGATGACTGGTGTCCAGTAGCCACCAATACCTGGCGGTATGATGATGTGGTGGTCTAATAGTCTGGACTAGTAATCTTGGGATTACAAATTCTACAATAATAACTGGAAAATTTACACTCAGTTAATTAAATAAAGCTGCAATTAAAATTAGCTAGTCTCAGTAATGGTGACTATAAAACTACCAGATTGTCATTTTAAAAACCCATCTCCTTCACAAATATCGTTCCAGGAAGGAAAGTGGCCAACTTTACCTGGTTTGGCCCATATGGTAACTCCAGACATATGGTTAAATGCCCTCAAATATGGGAGGTGAAGATAGCCCATTCAAGGATAAGAGCCATAAATAGTGGTGACATCGATATCATATGAATACATTTTCTAAAGAAACTTGTCTTTGTGTTGTTTATGACCCTAACCAATGAACAGTTTTCTTTGCAGAATCCAATTGTCTTTAACCTTGTAGTTCACCTTGATGCCATGCTTGGTCAAGGGCCTCCCTGATGTCAAGAGCAGTCACTCTTACCTTACCTCTGGAATTTGTTCAAGCGTGGACAAAAGAAACTGCAGCAAATTCAATAGCAAGAGAAGCCTTTTATTCACTTGTATCTGCTGAAACTGTAATATCCCATTAAACTATTTTGCTTCTGCTAATAGTGAAACAATACAAAGAGTATTTGATTGTGGAATTACTAACATTAGCAAATGCCAGATTATTTTTCCTAGATTAGATCATTTCCCTTCCACTCGAACATTATTTTGTAAATACCTATAACCTGGTGTACAAATGGCTGACACTGGATTAAAACAGATCTAGAGTGAATGGAATATATCAACTAATGTCCTGAACTAGGAAATTGGAGGGTGTAGCAAATCGGAAAGGCAGTGGAGGAAGTTGAATAGAGTTTGTTCACTTTAGTAATTCATTGAATTGATCTGCTGTCGCGTTGTTCCATTATTAGCCAGGGTATGCAAAATGGAGGCTTTTACTTCAACTGTGGGCAAGACGTACCAGTCAAGGTTGTTCTTTGTCCATGTTAGATCTGCTATGTTTTTTTTCCTTGCAAAGTACAAGGCCTGGGGGTTTCAGGGACTCTATAGACTGATCACTTGTGCTCTAAAGACTGAATAAAGACCACAACCATTGTGAAAAAGCTTCTAGTCGCATCAGCATCCGATGTTCAACCGTGTCAATACTTCTGCAAAAACAATGCAGTATGCTTAATTGTGGTGATTTCATTTCATGATTGTTGATTCTGACCAAACACCAAGAACAAAATTCCATTTGCTGGTTTTACAATTGTTGTTTTTACAATTGTTGTTTTGACTTGTTTGAGCAGATAACTGCACTAACTTTGTCAGCAGAGTCGTTCAGTTGGCCAAATCAGGTTGCAGTGGGTTGACTGACTTGCATTTAATAGTTCCTTTTGTAACCTCAACACTTAACAGCCAATAAAGTACGTTTTGAGGTGTAGTCACTGTTGCGACATATTAAATGTGGCCTTTGGGTTCTCAGTTCAATTTTTTTTTGTTTTGTAAGATGTTCTGAGTGAAGGCGGCTAAATTGTTTTTTATTTTGCATGTTTCTGGGAGAGAAACCAGAAACGGCAGTGAAAGGGTTAACTTCAGTTTTGGACAAGTGGACTTTGCCTAAGTCTTTGCCCTGAATGCAAGAGATGTTGGCATTTTAGGACACCCTACCCCCTCCATTCCACCCCTTGACATGCTGACAAAAATCTTCACACTGCATATGCGGTCAGTATTCACAACACCTGCAGATCAACAACTTGCTTTTCAAAAAATTCAAGACAGGTGATTTTATTTTGAACATTACTCATCCAATCACAAAACCTTTGCAAGGTAGTCGGTTCATCTGACTGCACCTGCCCAGCTATCTTGTGATTGTCCTGGGTTTATCACTATCACTGGACTATCATTCCGTTCTGGGGGGCTCACTTCTCTTCAATTACACGACTGTTTGTACTCACAGTGGGAGTAACAAGGGTCACTCATTGGTCAAAGATTAACAGTTTGAAATTTAGCAGCAGGCTCAGCAAAGTACGAAACGTGGCTGGCAGATTTAGACTGTCAATTTTCTCCTGTATGCACTGTTCTTACAACTGGGTACGAATGTATTAACTGACCTTAATTGAGCATTTGTGTCACAGCACTCTTCTCTTGCAAATCCACCATGGTGTAGAGTCAAAATTGAGTGGTTTGAATTTTATTAAGAAAATGCAAGATATCAGTCAGAATTCTGTTAAGGGGGGCACAGGGGCGCAGTTTGAAGAGCCACTGTCTCACAATGCCAGATTCCTGCATTCAATCCTGACTCTGGTGCCATCTGCACGGAATTTGTATGTTCTCCGTTACTGTGTATGTTTCTCCCAGGTGCTCCGGTTTCCTTCCACCTCCCAAAGATGTACGAGCTGGTAAGTTAATTGGCAAAGGCAAATGGCCCCGAGTGTGTGGGTGAGTGCTTACGGCAGGAATGGTGTAAATGGGTGGAGGGCCTGTATCCGCGCTGCATCTCTCTAGAACTCGGAGTTTATTTATGGATTGGTTGCAGCTTTTGTTACACACTTGTGACTTTTTGAGAACTGTTTAGCTTGCTTTGCTTGTGAGGTTTTTTTGGTTGCCCAGTATTTATTGAAGACAGATACCGAGTGGTTATCAGGGTCTTTGGGAACCTGCCAGTCCTGAAGTTGCTGGAACAAAGTACATCTGGTTGGGTTGACTTTTCCTTCACCATCAGCTCAAATAACGTGTGCCTGGCAAGCAGTGAGGAGCAAGAGCCAATAGCTGCATGAGTTGGGCATTGGCAACGGTGAATAATGAGGCCAAATAGATCATCTCTGATCAGTGAGAGTTGAACAGTTGGAAGCACAAAGAAGGAGTTTGAATTTAGGAGGATGAATTTCAAATTTTGATATAGCAAGAGAGAAAGAAATACTGTAAGAAAGAGTGGGAGTAAAGAGACGAAGGAAAGGTTTAAAAGAAAAATTAAAATATGACTTCTTTCAAGGTTGGGAAGTGAAATTAATGTCACAAGGTAAACGTGGTCCTGTGAGCCCAGGTTAAATGTAGGCAATTGTTTTGGATAATCATTCAGGGGGACTTGATCTTCCTAACCTTCCCTTGCCCATACCTTTCTTAAAACAAATCTCTAACAACAATTCACTCCCTGACGAAAGGAAACACCATTGTCAATGGTTTATTTCAGTGCAAAAGAGGTTAATTGGTGGCCATCAATAAGTAATGTATCATTAAAGGAGTATGTGCACAGTTAACCACTGAACTTGACTTTTGCCGGTGAGTTTAATGAACAATTAACATGTAAATTAATCAAACTTCTGGAGAGATTATGGGCTTTTTACACTGCTTTGTACAAATCTGAGGGTTTGCCTTCCTTAGTGCCAATTGCTGGGTAATTTGCATGCTAATGGAGCATGCATCATTCATTGCTTTTGTTTTTCCAGCAAATTCTGGCCACCTTTCAATCTGTGTGACTAATGAAGAACAGCAGTTAGAGCAACCAGAATACAAGTGGAAGTTTTATCAAAGAAACCACAAGGTGGAACCCTAGTGTCAGGGGTCAGTGTTGAGGAAACGCCACATGGCTTGAGCCCAATTTTAACTGAGCAAGAATGGTTGCTAAAATAGGCCCAAACAGTCCTAACCATGGCTGTGTCAGGGCTGGGAAACTTCAACTCTTAAGCCTCCTCAGAGTGCTGTACCTCACTTTGGATTTGCTAGGAGATTGATCAGTGGGCAAGAGCAGGTTGAGAAGTAGTTTTCAGCATTTGAATCAACATCCCCCGACACCCTGGGCCTGAAGCTGCTTTAACAGGGCACATTCCAGCTCCTCTGGGTCCCATAGGAAAGCCAAAGAAAAAGGCATAGCTTTATTTTCTTTCTGGGCCTGACTCTTCTACTATTTAAAATAAAACCACAAGAACTTTTATTTATAAATATTTCAGGATGTAGGTTTTTGGTAGGGAGACCAGCATTACTGCCTTGCATTAAATGCTCTTGAAAAGGTAATAGTGATCTCTCTCCTTAAACCAATGCTGACCTTCCATCTGGTATTCACACACTGCTATTAAGGAGGGAGTTCCACGATTTATATCCAGCGATGATGAAGGAACAGTGATATATTTCTAATTCGGGATGGGGTGTGATTTTTGGAGGAGAACTGCAGGTGATGCACTATGCACCTGCTGCCCTTGTCCTTGGTGCCAGAGGTCACTGGTATAGGAGATGCCGTCAGAGCAACCTAGGCAAGTGACTATAGAGCCTTTTGTATATGGTATACACTGCAGCTATTGTGCACCGGCAGTGGAGGGAATGAATATTTAACATGCTAAAGTTGGTGTCAATCAAGTGGGCTGCTTTGTCCTGGATGATGTTGAGCTTCTTGAGGGTTGTGAAAGCTGCTCTCATCCAGGCAAGTGGAGAGTATTCCATCGTGCCCCTGGCTTGTGCCTTGTAGATGATAAGTCTTGCCACGGGATACCTAGCCTTTGACCTGCTCTTGTTTCCAAGGTATTTAATTATATGGTTGATCCTGAGTTTCTGGTCAGCAGCGATCTCCAGGATGTTGTTGTTGGGGCGATGGCAATGGGAATGCTATCGAATGCTAGTGGTTGGCTTCTTTTGTCATTGAAGATGGTCACTTCTGTGGCAAAAATGTTACTTGCTACGTCTCAGCAAGTACCTGAATGTGATCTGGGTCTTGCTGAATGTAAGGTATTGCCTGCATTTTTGTTTTTTGCTGAAAAGATGTGAATGGAATTGAATGCTGCATAATCATCAGCAAATGTAGAAACCTAGAAAATAGGAGAAGGTCTGGTTTTGGACTATCCACCATCAGGAACATCCTTCCTGCATCTAGTCTGTCTAGTTCTGCCAGAATTTAATTTTTGATAAAGTCCCCTCTCATTTTTATAAACTCTGGCAAATACAAGTCCAGTTGTCCCGTTCTCTTATATCAGTCCTGCTTCTTGGGAATCGGTCCGGTGAGTCTTCTCTGCGCTCCGTCCATAGCAGGAACACAGTACTCAAGGCGTGGTCTCACCAGGGCCCTGCACATTTTCTGCGTCACCCCTCTACTCAAATCCTCTCACTACAAAGGCCAACATACCATTTGCATTCTTTACTGCCTGCTGCATCTCCATGCTGATTTGAGGACACCTAGGTCTTTCCTAATCTATTGCTATTCAGATAATCTGCTTCCTGTTTTTTCCACCAGAATGGAGAACTTTGCATTTATCCACATACTGCATCTGTCATGCATTTGCCCACTTATTCAACCTGTCCAAATCACACTGGAGCCTTTCTACTTCCTCCTCTGCAGCTCTCACTCCCACCCAGCATTGTGTCATCTGAAAACTTAGAAATGACTTTGGTGTAATAGATCCATCTTGTGATGGAAGATCCTTGATGAAGCAGCTAACCATGGTTGAGCCTAAGATGCTGCCCTGGGGAACTCTTACAGCAATGTCCAGAGCTGGGATGATTGAGTTCCCATAACAACAGCCATCTTGTACAAGGCATGACTCCCACCACTGGGAAGTTTTCCCCTGAAGCCCATTCAGTTCAATTGTACCAAGGTTCCTCAATGTTACATTTGGTCAAATCCTGCCTTGAAGCTAAGGGTCATCACTCGCATCTCACATCTGGAATTTAGTTATTTTGGTCCATAATTGGGTCACTTTGGAGCTCTGCTGATGACATTTTACATCGCTTTGCCAACAATTGAGAGTAGACCGGATTGTAGTGTTAGACTTCTGCAGCTCAGCAATGGGCCCTTGGACTCGCCGTGTCCCTGTCAACCATTATGTACCTGTCTGTACAATCCTACTCACCAGCAATTGGTCCTTAGTTTTCTACGTGTTGACAATTCAAATGTTGGTCTATATACCTCTTAAATATTGTGGGAGTACAGGTCTCCACTACCCAATCAGGCTTTGCATCCATCTTCCAACTACCCTTTCAGTGGAAGAAGTTCTTCCTTGGATCCCTTGTAAATATCTTACCTCTTTTCCTAAACCTATGCTGTCTAGTTTTAGGTACATGTGTATTGAGAGGCAGTTTCCTACTATCTACCCCATCTATGCCCCTCGTAATTTAGTATCAGGTTCTACTTGGCCTCAGCTGTTCCAAGGAAAGCCAATCCAGTCTCTCTGGGATGGAAATGCTCCATCTCAGATAACGTCCTGTTGAGACTTCTTTGCACCTTCTCCAGCGCAATCACGTTCTTCCTATAGTGGTGACCAGAACTGGACATAGTACTCCAGCTGTGGCTTAAGTATTGTTTTGTAAAGCTTTACCACAACCACCTTGCTATTAGGTTGTGCCCTGACTAATGAACATAAGTATCCTGTATGCCTTCTCGACCACCTCATCTACCTGCACTGGCACCTTCAGAGATCCTTGGACTTGTACACTGAACTCCCTCTGTTCCTCAGTATTCCCTAGGGCCCTACCATTCATTGCCATGCCCTACCCTTATTAGTCCTCCCAAAGGGCATCACTTGCGCTTATCAGGATTAAATTCCATCCTGCCCATTTTGCCAACTGATCAATATTATACTGTAACCTCATTATCAACCACTCTACTGATTTTCATGTCATCTGCAAACTTACTAATCATACCTCCATTCATATCCATAAAATTAATGTGTATAATAAACAGCAAGGACCCAGCACCCATCCCTGTGGTAGACCACTGGTCATGGGCTTCCAATCACACAAACAACCCTCCACCATCACTCTTTGCCTACTGTTACCAAGCCAGGTTAGCCTACTTGGATTTCTCCTGCTCTGGGCAATTTTCCATATTTGTCCAGTAGATGCCAATGTTGTAACTGTACTGGATCAACTTGCCTCAAGGTGTGGCTAGTTCTGGAATTATGGTCTGCAGTACAGGTAGTTTTGCTGAAAGGCATGTTTCCATAATGTGAATTGGCTGTAATGTGGTCGATGGACTATTTGCATTATGTGGGCCACATTAGTTATAGCACAATCAGGAACATTGTTTAAATCAGTGGTTTGAAGGCAACTACAGCCTGTTCTGCTATAACTCAACTTTCTATAATGTAAGGTTTCTTAGAAACGTAACTATCACCTTATAGCAGAACTACTTGTACTACAGCTGGGATGTTGCATGGTCCCATAGCCTTTGCTCTGTCCAGTGTACTCAAATGTTTCTTGGTACCACACAAGTGAATCACACTGGCAGAAGACTGGCTTCTGTGATGGTAGAGATAGAGGAAGCTGAGCTAGATCGTCCACTCAGCACATCTGGTCAAATGGTGGCAATTGCTTCTGCCTTTAAACAGCCTTTGGGTGGAATGACATCAAAGAAGCTTGTTTAACCAAGAGTTCTGCGTATTTTCTGCAGGTTGAAAGGCAGGTTAAAAACATACCCTGTGGGATCAGTCTGTATGAGAAATCAGCGGGTGAGCCCCTAAAGGTGTTTTTTTTTGTTTTCCACTCTCTTGGTTTTGAAGTGTCTGTGAGTCTTTTTTTGCATTGTTGCAAATGTTCAGAGGAAGATCTTTAATGAGAACCTTCTGTTTTTGAAGACGGTAACCTCAACTAAACAGCTGTGTTTGGGTTCACCACGTATTGAGCATCATGCCCTGTGATGCAAGCCAGTTCCTAAAGGTATCTTAACGTACATTCCAAGTTCCAACCAACCAACTGGGTTTAAAATTGCCATCTTGGACCTTTTAGATGTGGAAAGGAGTAATTCTGACAAATGATCTTTATGGAAATATAAAATAACAATAACTTGAATAAGGAAGCAATGCTGCAGCCCGGCAAGATGCTATTTGGCATTGAACCAAAGGAGTTGCATTCAACTCCACATGCATGAAAAGCTAGTAAATGGAAAAATTTTCCATAGACCAATTCAGTTTTTAATCTTTTCTAATGATACTTACCCTATTAAATGAGTGAATTGCAAAAATCTGAATTTATTCATTTAAGTGCCATACTGTCTCATAGATTGAGCTATTTTAAGAGCTGCCTTTTTATTTGGTAGGAAACTTAACTGATATCTATTTCAATGATATTTTACAACCTTTGTCAGAAGTGCTCAATCTCCTGGAAATCAGAGTGAAGTTGCTCTTATTTTGGTGTGAAAACCACTTCAACCAGTGTGAACACTCGAGCTTTGTGATCATTCGCATTCACCCAGTTTGTTGAGTGTCTAGTTGAAAGGCAACCCAAATTGCTGTGATTGGGGGGGAGAAAAAACATTGTTAAACACTTTTTTTGGTAACCTAATAAACCCACTTTATAGAATTTTCCCATGCTTTTCTGTAAAGTGTATTTTGTAATGTAGCTGTACTAATTACTGTACTCAAAGTGCAGTCTATCACAAAGTACTTGCTGGATTTGATATAGTCATTTTTAAAAAATGACAAATTAAGATAATAAAATGACTTGGTAAAATTCAGTCCAAATGAAAGGTCATTGGTCTGAAACTTTTTTACTGGAGGTCAGTGTGTTTTCTCTTCTTGCCTTGGGATAGGCTTTGCACTTCAACCCCACTTAATTGCTGTTCCTTTTTTTAAATGTATTTTTCCCTTTTGCAATTTTAAACTTTTGTGTCCTGCAGCTGAGTTTTCAATTTTTTTAGAGCATAGAACATTACAGCACAGTACAGGCCCTTTGGCCCACAATGTTGTCTTGACATCTTATCCTGCTCTAAGATCTATCTAACCCTTTCCTCCCACATAGCCACATGAATGATAGAAAAATGGAGGGCTATTTAAGAGTCTCTTAAATGTCCCTAATGTATCTGCCTCCACCATTTTGAAAAACAATGTTTCCAAATGAGGGTTTTAAATCCCTCCTTGCACAGAATTATGAGAGCAGTCCTGACTCAACCATTGGGTAATAAAAGGAGAAAACATAGGAAACACTCAGCAGGTCGGGCAGCATCTGTGGGAAAAAGAAACCTAGTTTAACATTTTGGGTTGAAGACCTTTCATCAGAACTGGGTAAGAGGAAAAAAACAAATTTAGTTTCAAGTTGCAGAAAAGGTGGGGAAGGGGTGGGTAGGGTGAGACGAAGGTTGCTGCGAGGTAATTCACAATGGACATCTGGGTAATAAGTTAATGGGGGCAGTTAGTGAGAAGAAAGAATGTGTTGGAGAGGTGGAGCTATGAGATAAGGGGAGTCAGCAAGTGAGAATACAAAGGGATATGGAAAGTTGCAAAATGCAGGGCTGTAGGATGTGTAAAGAAATTCAAGCTGTGCTAATGGAGGGAAGGAGAGAGAGAAAAACAGAGTAAATATCACAGATGGAAGACGTAGCAGAAATGGCCAAACCTGACACAGACAGAAAAAGTGAGTTTCCTGAAGCTCTAGAATTTGATATTGAGTCCAGAAGATAGCAGATTGTCTAGTATCTTTCATCAGATACTGTCTGACCTACCGAGTGTTTTTGGCACTTTCTGGTTTTATTTAATTCTTCCAGCATCTGCAGTGTCTTGACTTGCATTGGCTTATTGGGAATTTTAACTGTATTTGACAACTGCTGTGTTCAATTACTAACTGAAATGAGGGGGAAAATGTTTACACTTTATATATAAAACTCCTTTAACAATTCTTCCAGGACTTCGAAGTGTGCTTTACTGGCAAGGAAATAATTTTTGAAATCTACGATATAACATAGAAAATGCAGTACCTAATTTGCACAGAGCAAGCTCCTGCTAATAGCAATATAACGATGACCAAGAAATTTGATTATTTTTTTAAATAATGTTAATTGAGGGATTATTTTTGGCCAGGACATTGGTCATCTTCAAAATGATGTGAGGAGTTTTTTTAATGGCTACCTGGGAGGGTTCGGCCTACACGCAGTACCGTACCAGAGTGTCAGTCTATGGAGAAAATGTCCATAAAAGGTTGCCTTAAAAATGAAGTTTATCGCCACCTGCCTGATGTTTGGGGAAGCAAAGCTGGTGAACGGTGAGAATCATGAAAGCCTAAATGAAACAAGTCACTTTTTCGCAACTTTATCTACCCAAGTTTTCCAGACTTTCAACAGCTTCTTGTCAATAAGTAGGACATCAGAGGCAAATGAGCACTGTCTCAGAAAACCCAGCCAAGTTGTCAAGGTCATAACCTAGAAATAATGAGCTGGGAAAATCAGAGAGGAAACAAAACATTGCTACTTTATCTGGAGTGTTTCAGTTCCTGTGTCACTGAAGACAGAAGTTAAGGCTTCAACGTATCCTTTCTGTTTGTTTCAGAATTAAAATTCTTCACTGAGATTGAAGATTAAGGTTGTCTGAAGAACAAATACTCAAAATGATTGCTGATTAAGAGGAGAATTCTGGCACTGCATGCATCATTCAGGTTAGTTAAAAATTAAATAGGAATTTATTTGAAATCAAAATTATAACATTTTTTGACACAAGCTGGAGAAAGTGTCAAAACACACACAGAAAAGAGAGGCCAATAAACTAGAGGAAAGATGGATGGATTCTGAGAGTACAATCATTGAGATTGTACTGTACAAATTTAAATGTTTTAAGTGTTCCACTTGTATATGGGAAGTGAAATTTAAATGAGCCAAAATGCAAATGTATCTTCTGACATGTGAAACAAGTGATCCAAGAGGGAACAGATACCAAATCTGAGATTCTACCCAGCTCACACAAACTTCCCAGAAGGCAATAAGGCACAAAAAAATCTCTGCATTCTCAACTTGGGAGTTTAAAGTTCTTCTAGCTCATTAGCAGGAAGTTAAACTATTTATTATTTGTGTATCTTGATAGACCATTGCTAACTAAACATCTTGAGGAGACTGACAATGCATTAATCTTGCATGTTAGAATTCTGTTTTTATGACTTCTGTTATTCTAGAATATCCACCTTTCATTATTTAACTTTTAAATGTTCAACAACAAGATGGTTCTAATAGTCTAATTGTAGAGTTGGTAGAAAGGGAATAACACCTCATTAATAATTGTGAAGAAGGCTATAACCCCTTCACTCAGTTTGTATATATCCTAACGGGCTTGGTGGACTAAGTGCTAATGTAACTGTAACTGGTCACTGTATAGTACTTTCCTTGAGGTACACTGAGCAAGATTTGCTGGGGGGTTTTCCCACAGCGAGTATGGTCACATCAAAGGGTTGTGTTAACTCCACTCATGAGTCACACGTGGATTTATAACAGCAAGCTATATTCCATTGACTGACAAAGTTATTAAATGGTATATAATTATTCTACAGGATATAATTAAACGTCATGCAAATTGTAAACCAGACCAGTGTGGATGTGATGTGATATCATCTTCATTTTTGGGAAAAGGGCATTGCTGATGAGGCCATTGTGTATTTCCCTTGAGAAAGTGGTGCTGCACCAGCTTCTGAATGTGTACAGTATGTGAGGCGAGGATATTTCTGTTACCATCGTCTAGAGGGAAAGCTAGGAATTTGACTCGGGAGTGCCAAAGGAATACCAATATATTCACAAGTCTGAATGGTGTGTGATTTGCTGGAGAACAGGATCGTTGAAAATCTGGGACTCCAGATGTGACGGTCCCAAACTTTCCCTTTGTGGGTAATGTTTATCCCTTGAATCTTTCTTAAGTGCTCCCATTTTTCCGGGTCTGTCACTGTTTCCAAACCATTAAATAACTTATTAGTTGCCTTTGTCAAGTAAAATTGCTCTTCTCCCAATTAAGAACCTTTTCTCTTTTCTTCTTTTCCATAACTGTACCAAATCTAAGTGAGTTATGATCACAATCACAAAAATGCTCTCCCATTGTTACTCCTCCAATCTTCCTTGCCGAAAACCAAATCCAGATTTGCACCCCCTATTGTTTAGCTTCCCACATCCTGACTGGGGGGGGGGGGGGGGGGGAGGAAAAAAGTCCTGCTGAATGCTGTATAGGAGCTTTGTACCCTTTTATACCTTTTCTATGTTGATTTAATCCACTTGTCAAAAATTTGCTTACAAACTTGTGTGTTTATCTCCTTCAAACAGTTTGGAGGTCTCAATACCATGACCAACTTTTGTTTTGGTTCTTTAGTTCAATCTACATAGTGACAAAAATGATTTTTGTTTTTCTAAGTTTTCTGTTATTGTTTCTTTAATATTATTGCTCCCCATAAACTCCCTCTCTTTCCTGTCTGGAAGTCCTGTAACCAGGAATATTAAGTTGCCAGTTCTGCCATGTTTCCGTAATACCTGCAGAATACGTAACCTCCAGATTGCTCAGGGCCACAGTGTATGTATGTGTGTGTGACCTCGACCATTTGAAATTCTGATCAATAGTAATCCCAAAGATGTAAGTCAAAAAAAAAATTACGGATGCTGGAAATAAAAAGAAGTAATGGAAACACTCAGCAGGTCAGACAGTATCTGTGGAAAGAAAAATAGGGTTAACATTTTAGGTCAAAGACCCTTCATCAGAATTGATGAGTCTGACGTAGGATCTTCAATTTGAACGTTATCTCTTTCCACAGATGTAAACCCACTGATGTTGATGGTGGGAATTCGATGACTAAATTAATTCAACCTTGAAATTTCAGGTGGAGAATTCAATTTATCATCCTAGATATTCATCATTCAGTCCTTGAAAATGAGTGACTGGGATCTAGATGTCCTAGTGCATGAATTAAAAGCTAACGAGCCAGTCCAACTAGTAGTTAAGAAGACAAACAACATTTTGGCCTTCATTGCAAAGGGGTTGGAGTTTAAAAATAAAGAGGTTTTGTTGCAATTGTACAGGGTGTTGGTGAGGCCTCAGCTGGAACACTGTACAGTTTTGGTCCCTTTAACTAAAAAAAATAGTATTTTGGGGGCACAGCAAACGAGATTCACTGGACTAATTCCTGGGATGATAGGGTTCTCCTACCAAGAGAGACTAAATAGTTTGAGCCTGTATTCCTTGGTCTCAAAGAATGAGGGGAAACCTTATTCAAACATAAGATCCTATGGAGGCTTGATAATGTAGATATTGGTATGTTTTCACTAGTAGGAAAGTCTCAAACAAGGCAACATAACTACAAGATAAGGGGCTAGTAAACTTGTATAATATAAAAATTTCTTCTTGCAGAGGATGGTGAATCTCTGGAACTCCTCTGCCCTGTTGGGTGCTGGAAGCTGGATCATGAGAATTATTTAAAGTGGAGGTGGATAAATATTTGTTAGATTGAGGATTAGAGGAGTATGGAGAAATGGCACAGAAGATGAGTTGAGGCCAGCATAGATCAGCCATGATCATATTAAGTGGTGGGGCATGCTCGAAGGGTCTGATGGCTTACTCCTGCTCCTATTTTCTTGTGTTCTACAAACTCTCCTTGATCAAAACCAAATTTTTCAGAACACCAAAAATGCTAACAAAAAGATTGCTGGAATACGTGACCATTTAAATTCTCTTAAGTTATTGTAAAGATGATAATTTCCACCAGTTTTACATTGACCAGAAGTTGTGAATGTGTTATGGATTTATATGATACCTTTTGATCTATGTAATTGTTTAACAGTTCCTTGTAACACCCAATAACCAAGAGAGAATGCTATGAGTCACACTGAATTCAACTGAGATTTTGGGAGAAATATTAACAATGCAATAATTATTTAGTGTTAATTATTCATCAGAAATTAACCTGCCTATGTGGTTCTGGTTGGAAAAAGCTCAACATGTCGATTGAAAGCTGAATTCAGTAGAGGAAAAATAACTTAGTTTTACAGATTGAAATGGGGGGGAGAAAAAAAATATTGCATTGGGTTTTTGACTTTCGTGCACCTGATTAACCAAACTTGGAGAACACTTCGGAGGAAGCTAGAACATTTCAAGTGCCTGGCCTCATTAACGTGCATACCACAGGTACCAAATATTCATCATGCCTACCCTGCTTCAGTATGCAGGGACACTAGCCTACATTTTTAATGCAGAGTCCTGAGAGGCACCTGCCCAAAATAATTTCTTTTGTACTCTCCTCCTTGAGCCTCCAATCTTTACTGAGCATATTAAAATGTTAGCGTTGTAGATTATGATTTCCATAGATTAATGAGGATCCTATCTGATTCATGCCACAGGAAAAATGGCTGAAGGACAAGATTAGAGTGAGTAAGTTTATCGGTATAGGAGTAATCACAAAAACCGATTGTAAACACTCGCTGAATTTGAATGCACTGGGCAAGAAAAAAGGAGGCTGACGTCATGGGGATCCGCAAATAAAAATCTCTCTTGAGAGGATCAGTCTGGTAAGTTTGACCTGATGCACAATAACAGAACAAAGGACATTTGCTATGTAGGAATGACATGGGTTGCACTCTATTACTATATCGTTATGAACTTGCGTTATGAATTTCTAGTCATTTTCAGCTGATGGAATAGAGGTTGGGAGGTTAGATATACTCTACTAAAAGGACAATGGTTTTTGGAATAGCTTACCAGTGGAGGTGTGTCTGGAAACTTGGAACTCCTCAATATCAAATTGTATGAGTATATTGAAAAAGAAACACAGCTAGTTACAAATAGGGCAGCAAGATCATAGACAAAATGAACGTGCACTTTTCCAACCATGAGATTTTCTACATTTTTAAACTTGCTCCCTATCCTGATATGAGTAGTCAATGTTGTATTGCAGCAAGTGATTTGGTTTCCCGTTTAAAATAGAAACTGTCTGCTTGTTATTTGAAGCAGTAATGTTGCAATTATGGAGGGATTTGCAAGTTGGAACTACGGTTTGGAACTGCTTTCACTGGGGCAGACTATTTAATCTTGAAGACTTTTTGTTTTCCTTGCACCATATTTTGATATGACAGTTCTCGGCCTCCTCCACTGCCAGGAGAATTCCAAGTGCAAACTGGAGGAACAGCAGCTCATTTTCCATCTTGGAACCTTGCAGCCTAACGGCATCACATTGAATTCTCCCACTTTAGGTAATCCCCACCCCCCCCCCCCTTCCCCACAAACCGCCCACCCCCCACCATGCTTCTTTCCTTCCCTTCCTAGCCTTTTTTTTCTCTTCTTACCTTTGCCCCATCCCCCAGTGGATCTGCTCTCCCCTCCTCCCCCACACCTGCCTATCACTATCTCTTACCTGCATCTACCTATCACCACCCTGTGCTCACCCCACCTCCCCTCTTTTGTCCACCTATCACTGCCCTGTTTTTCCCTCCTGTATATTGGGCTTCCCCTTTTCCTATCTTCAGTCCTGAGGAAGGGTCCTGACCTGAAACATTTGACTGCCTGCTTTTTTTCCACGGATGCTGCCTGGGCTTCTGGGTTCCTGCATTATCATCGTGTCTTTCATCTAGATTCCAGTATCTGCAGTCCTTTGTTTCTCACCATATTTTCCCCAGTGATTTTAATAGAAAATAAATTCAACCTGCCTTAAGCGTTTTAATTGGGATGTGGGAGAAGGTGGATGAGCTTACAGGAGTGGAAAATGCAAGATGTTTATAAAAGCAGCTCTTTCCCTTTTAATAATTTTATTTGCCTTCAGTGCAAGAAGTGCAAAGCTGTTCCTGTAATGCAGAGCTCCTAGCACCACCTTGTGGGGGAAAGCTTCAAAAAAATATTTGATGATGAAATGTATTTGAATCTTCTGAGCTTCCTCATCTCATTCTACATGCAGAATTGCTTACAATATTTAAGACTTCCTTCTATACTTTAAGGGAAATGATGTCAAGTGTCTATAAAGTGAATTTTAATGAAGAGTTGCTGGATTTGAATTATGTGGTTGGCTTGAAGCCAACTTAAATAAAATTAAATGTCTGAGGATTTCTGATGGAAACCAGCTAAAGGAATTTAGAGTGGGACCACTTCATCTTGGACTTTACAATTTAAAATGCATCAACTGGGCAGCAGAATTTCTTATTATGCAAACATAATGGTAGGTTTTAAAAGTTGGTGCTCCCAACATTTGCAGTTTTCAAGGTGGGAAAGTTTATTGTGTATGGAGGCCAGCCATTAATTAATTCCAGCAAACATATGAAATGTTTTCCTTTGCTTCTTGAAATATGTCAACTGCAATACAAGAGAATTGGGAGAAAAACTCTGGGTACAAAGAAAGGGTAAAAATCCCTTTGTGTAGAGGATGGGCACTAGCACACTTTGAGGAAAGTGCCACTTGCTGTCTGTATTTACAGGGAAATCTGATCAGATATGATCTGATCAAGACTTCAGTTCTTCTCTACCCATCTCTCATCGACCCTGACGTGCATGTCTTGCTCTGTTTCCCGTTTGAATATATTGGAAGGTTTTGAAACACCTGTTTGTCAATGTCACAATTATCTTGGCAACACAGGAAGCCCAGAAGACTTGAGTGAAAACAGCTTTAAACCATGCTGCATTTTGTAAATAAACCTATTTGAAACCACTTTCAAGCAGACTATTGGCATTGACTGGCAATGCTAAGATATGAACGTTGGAAGTCTGAATAGATTCCCCAGTAACAGAAGTCAAACAAGACTGGTAACAATTTTGCATCGATACCTAAGCCAAATGACCTGTCTCATAGCTGACTTTGACACCTAGACAAACAAAGCAGTAAAGCTAATATTTAACACAATTGTCAACATTTAGTGCTAAGTCCCTGCTGCAGATATACATCTGACTGAAAGGTAATTAACAATTTACAACTATGTCATTTTGGGTAGCATTTTTAAAAATTGCCCACACTTATATGCATTTTGTTCTAATCTAGCAGTCTGGTTAAACCACTGACATGAACTTCGTTTCATGTATTCAGTGCTCAGATAATTTGTACAAAATTAAATAGTCTGAACTTTGAATTTTGCTCCTTTTATAGGATGACTGGATGGAGTAACCTTGAAATGTGCACCAAATGGTACAGATAGAGCATATTATGACTGTTACTGACAGATTTAGAAGTGTCAACAAAAACATAGATTTTAATGAGAGTTCATTTACTCTTTAAAGATATGAACTGCTAACAAAAGTGCTTGACTGAAATATCAAACAATTGAAAAGCCTGCTAAGCATCTGTCTGAAGGACTTTGGCAGCCTACATTTTTAAATAGCAAAAGAAAATATTTTCCTGGCACCATATCAATTCAGTTTTGAGGCAGCCTGGTGTAAATAGAGTCGTAGAGCATGGAAACGGGCCCTTTGGCCCAACTTGTCCATGCAGACCAAGTTGCCTAACTGAGCTAATCTCATTCACTTGCATTTGGCCCATATCCCTCTAAACCTTTCCAATACATTATAACTGTCCAAATGCCTATTAAATGTCGTAATTGTACCCACCTCTACCACTTCCTCTGGCAGCTTGTTCCATATACGCACCACCCTCTGTATTGGGGGGAGGGGGCCCCTCGGGTCCCTTTTAAATCTTTACCTTCTCACTTTAAACATATGCCCTCTAGTTTTGGACTCCGCTATCCTGGGGGAAAGATTGTGTGGCTATTCACCTTATCTATGCCCCTCATGGTTTTATAAACCTCCTATAAGTTCACCCCTCTGCCTCCTATGCTCAAAACAAAAAAAAGTCCAAGCCCATCCAGTCCCTCCTTATAATCCAAGCTTTCCAGTTCTGGTAATATCTTCAAATCGTTTTTGCAACCTTTCCAGTTTAATGACGTCCTTCCTATAGCAGGGTGACCAGAACTGGTGTGTAGGTGTATCCCTGACTCGTGCTAAAAAATAACATGATATGGCTGTGCCTACAATTTTATCAGTGATTTTTCCCATCAGTAGGGAGTCATGAGCAGAAGCAGAAATACTCCTCAAATGGGGAGGAAAATTTCTCATACTTGTCACGGCTGAGACCTTCTACGCTGTGCACCTGGCAGTCTATAATGACCTTTCTGAGAGTACTCAGGACTGAGAAAGGCCAGCTGTGCTGTTATGTCCTGGTGCTGTCAATAGTCTCTGGACTGGCTAGAAAATGGAAACCACAATCTCTAAAAGTCTTCAAAGTGAAGGTGAAATGAGATACTGTTGTTATTGGCCAACATGTGGGAAAACAATTCTCCTTTCATTAGTGGGATCTTGTCCTTTGTATAAAATGGCTATTTCACTGTATAAGCCCTTCCATTTATGTTGGACACCTTTTGGTCCAAGTTTATGAAGTTGAAATGATCATAAAGGGAAAATGACTGCTTGGAAGCTGCATTTGTTATAGGAAGGGAGGATGTGTGAACTTCAAAGCGTGTTTGAGCAGCAAAGAGTAGGTTTTGCACCAAAATAATTAGGTAGCAGAAAATATTGGAAAGTGTTAAATCCAAGGCCACAAATTTGTTGTTTTCATAGGAAACTTATAGGATGGAATTAGATTCACAGAATGTAGTTTGAAAAGTCCTTAAAAACTCTTTATAGTAAATCTAATCTTGGAATAAAATTGCAAACCTTCAGCACTATAAGTAAAGCAGCATCCTTCTCTATAGAGCTGACTTTTCTGATTGCAGGTAACATTACTAACCTAAAGAATTAACTTTCATCCTCCATCCACGTGGATTGCTTGACATACTTAGTACTTCCAGCAATGTCCTGTTTTTAATTTGATTTCCAGCATCTGTTGTATTTTGTTTCTGTAGTGAATTATTAGCCACAATTAAGTATGTGGTTCTGGTCATAACTCTGACAGGATCAGAAAATTTGAGAGGGAACTGAAAGGGACTTATTGAGTTTGGCTGAAATTGTTCTTATAACTGAGAATATTAGCCTGCCAAAAAGTGGGATTTTGAAGGGGGTCCATTGTACAAGCAGTGAGCATCTCAGCCAGTGACAGCAACTGTATTGTGTATTTACATGTTTAAATGTAATAAAAAATAGATCAACACATCCTGGTCGCTAAAATGTAACATAAAGGTGCCTTCATTGGTGATGAGGCACTGGGGACAATAGATGGAAGCTGAATGTTTGCATCAGAGAACTGGATGTGACAAATTTGAATTTAAATTGAAAAAATACACAACTACAATGCTTACCTGCAGGTGTTAAGCTTCTTCGGTTGTTCAGTTCCTTCCCATGCCTCTCAGATACCAACTCACCAACCACTCATAAATTCCAGTGGGCAGGTCAGGGTCCTGCCCCTCCCATAGGCCTGCTTTATTTGCATTTTATTTCCCATAAAATATAGATTGCTTTTTGTTTTCTTTTCATCCTGACTGGGATTTGTTGATGAATGTAAGAAATGGGGAGCAGGAGTAGGCCACATGACTCCTCGAACCAGCTGACTGATTTGGTAAGTTCAAGACTGGTCTGTTCTTGGCATCTATTTTTCTGCCTGTTTATCACAATCCTCATCTCCCCTATGGTCCAAAAAAATTTAAATATTTTCATAAGATGATCCCTTCTTCCCAGGTATCAATGCAGTGAATATTCTCTGAACTGCCTCCCAATCCTTAAGTATGCAGACCTGTACTCTGTGTATCTACATGTGTGGACGTACCGTGATCATCCTGTTCCACATTTACTCTCAATCTGTAGCAGAAGCTGAACAATTCAACGTGTATGACTCTTGCTGGGCAACTTTGAGAAGAGTTTGTAGCACAAATGATATTTCCAGTATTTCTTCCTGTGATATTTTGCACAGAACCTTCTTTGAATGAAGCCTCCATGTGTACTGATAGTGCATTACGAGCGTGCTTGGCAAGGGTCAGAGGCATTAACATCTCTGGAAAATTGCACACACCAAGTTTAGTTGTGTCACTTTTGAATGGGAATGGGTCAATATGGCTGCCTGACTGGTTGCATATTCTATTGATATACCAAAAAGATTACCATATTCATTAAATCAAACAATATTGTGGAGGTGGAAGAGAAAGTTTAAAGCCTAAAACAATATAATGATTGGGTATCCTAAAAACCTAAGAATTTGGGAAATTATGACTTACAACCATATATGGATATACTAAATTAAAGCATCATGTGTTGCTCTGCACGGGTATATGATAGCTGTTTGGGAGAGGACATGATGCAGAGGGGATGTTTCTCCTTGTGATCCTTGTGAAGTAATATTCTGAAATTATGCCCTTCATTCCAGAAGGGGCTTCCTGATGAGGGCTGTAAATTCTTGGAATACTCTACCCTAGAGAGCTGTGAAGGCTGAAACACTGAACATATTTGAGGCAGAAAAAGACACATTTTTGGTCTATCGGGAGGTTGAATGTTATTGATAGAAAGCAAAAAAAAGTGGAGTTGAAGCCAAGATCAAATAATGACATTCTAAATAAATGGAGCAGCTCCTAATACTATTGTTCTTATGAGGAGAATGGGCCAAATTGGGGCAATTCAGCTTTACTGAGTGAATTGGGTTGACTTGCAAGGGAACCACAGGCAGAACTGTATAACCAAGCATTGTAACTTTACATTATAGTTTTAACTTATTACTGAGTTTCACAGGGTTTGAATTATTGGGTGGATATCCTGATTTCAACTCCACTGCAAAGTAACAGGCTCAGAACTCTGGACACTGTCTACAGATTGGCTGAGGCAACTCAAGCTAAATTGAAAGAATGTTTTCAGCATTGTGTCATGGTCCACTTGAAAGCACCAATGTCGGAAAGGTATGATAGTATACTTGAAGGTGCTGTACTTGCAAAACAGGGTACAATGTGTACATTTGCAATAGATCTGATGCAATGAATCATGTTGAGGTTAAATTGGACAAGTTAGAACAAAATAGTTGCTTGAGACAATTGACCAATCTGTGTGGGCCTTGCCAATAATGGTTATGGCCAAGGTAAACAGCATGGTCTAACTGCGTGGAGATTGCAAAGTCACGCTATATCAAGCTATATGTGATGAATAATATCTACTTCCCACTTAAGACTTGTACACAAAGTTGGCAAGGTCACAGATATTCACAGAATTCTACCACTCCCATGTTCTATACACAACTGATCGTTGGTAAAGATGGTCTCCGGTATCTGACCATCAACACTCACAAAGAAGTCAACTCGTACAGAAAGAAACCCCTTGGAGTTGGTCGAATTGTAGATAAAATCTGGCAAGGAGTGAATCATTGCTTATGCAATCAAGATGATCTGTTGATTACCATGAGCACGTGAAGAAAATATTTTCTAGTTTAGAAGGAAGTGTTCTTGAGATTACATAAGCATAAAGTGAAGTGAAAGCAAAGCAGTTGTATGTTTTTGTAATGTGAAATATTGTATCTTGCTCTGAAGGCTGATGTCAATGGCTTACAACCAGTGAAGGATGGAGGCCATCACCAATATGCTTGTCTAAAAATACACCAGGGCTTGGGCTGTTCCTGGGGATGATGCATTATGAAAGACAGTTGCTTCCAGATCTCGCACCATTGGTCACAATATTGCATTACTCATTGTGAAATGGATAGGAACAAGGAGTGATTGAGTGTGTGTGATGAATGCATGAACAAATTAGAAAAGTTAAGCTTTTCCTGTTCATTAGGAAATTGTCAGTTGAAATTAACAAGTGCTCCATTAAGTTATTATGCAGATTCTCTAATAAGCCTTGTGATGGATAATGGGCAAAGGAAACCCATCAGTGTAGTTTTGCACTCCTTGTGAGTGTATGAAATGGAGAAGAAAACTTTTGGAGTAGTGTTTGAAGTCAAGAAATTCCATTTTTTTTTACTTGGAAAATCCTTTACCCTGATAATAAATCATAATCTGGTCCAAAACCAATGATTTCAACTATGGCAGTGTCAAAGATGCAAAGTTGGATAACCCTTCTACCACAGTGCCAGTGTACAAGTGAATATAGGAGTTTCTAGCAGAATGATATTTGCAGATGCTCTGTCACAGCTACCACATTGAGAACTCTTTTGGATGGGGAAAATGCGATCAATGCATTAAATGCAGTTGACATGGACTTTCCGCTGACTACGTCTGAAATCACAAGCGGACCCAGAAAGACCGTACTGAGAAAGGTCTGAGAACAGACATTTAAAGAATTGACAGATTTGACTAGTGTAGAGATAAAGAACTGAAACTATTTCACAGTCATTGCAATGAGTTGTCATGTGAGTGGGGGTGCATCAAGTGGGATCACAAACCAGTATTACCCATTCTTTTTAACAGCAAAGATTTTGTCCAACCTTAATGCAAGTAATATTTGGATGACAGTAATTGCAAGAAGCTTTATTTACTGGCCCCATTTTGGGCCATAAATCATTGAAAGACAAATGCAATACTTGTGAAAATCTCCTTTGCATTTATGGTCATGGACTACTGGACTACTTCAGAGAGTGCACTTAGACTTTTGTAAAAAAGGGAATGACAATTTCCTGAGACCAAGGAACAATCAAAGTGGATTGAAATTAAACTCATAGGTTCGTGCACACAGCTGGATATATTATAGATGAGTTGAGAACTATTCTGGCATATCATGGCTTAACTGAAGAACTCACCAAGTGTTGGTAAATGAGGTTGGTGTAGAGAGGAATATGTTGGACCAAAGGATCTATATCTGTGCTCTGTGAATCTATGACTCTCTATCACTTTTCTGATACTAGACCTCCACTTCCACCTCCTCTGCTTGGTATCTTTATGAAATAGAGTGGTATCAACCAAGTTCTTGTTGCTTTATATCATCTAGCTTCAAGTGAAGTAGCTGATAGGTCAGTCAAAATAGTCAAGGAAACTCTCGAGAAGGAAATGTTGCCAGGATATTCAAAACTTAACATGAAGCATTGCTTGGCCAATTTCTTACTGTCAGAGAAATCTCTTCTTAAAAACTTCCTGTGGGCTAAAAATTGAAACACACCGCAAGAAGCAGCTGTCCTCTGCAAAACACGTAGATTGGGTTTTAATGGTCTTTAAAGTGGAGCAAACTGTAATGTCCATTTTCTTTTAAAGCAAGGGCAACCCAATTCTGTGACCTTTTTTTTTTCTTTTTCTCTCTCTTGATTTTTGATTTGACATTAATGGTACACACAGCAGCAATACAGCACATCAAACGTACTTGGAGTGCAGCTTCTGGCAACTGTGCTTTAGGAAAACTTCTCCACATGCAATACATTGGGTCCCTTAATCTAAGCCATAAATATAGATTGTAAGTAGTTGAGGGCCTGGCACCCCACAATGTACATCTTGCTAACTTGGAAACAGACCATTTGGCCTGACTTTGCTTCCTGTTAGTTAGCTAGTCCTCTGTCCATTCTAAGGGGCTTTTAACTGAGGATTAACTTTTCAAGTGGCACTTTATTGAATGCCCTTTAGAAATCCAAACCCACTGCACACTACTGGTTCCCTTTATCCAGTCTGTCTGTTACATCTTCAAGAACTTTATCAAATCTTTCAAAAATCATTGGAGGACACACCTGTGATTAGAATGTCAACAAGCCAGATACATGGTTAAGGATAATTTTACTGCACTAAATTTTTTTGTAGTTTTGTTCCATGATTGCTGTAGTTAATAATATTATTGATTTTTTTTTCTTTCAATAATATTATTATGGGATTTTGGTTGGGAGCTTTGAAAAGAGGTGAGTCTCTGAGTGTATGCTTGTGAGTTTCACCTTGCAGAGTCAGGAGTTGGATCAAGATTTGAGTGGGAGCTTTTAAAAGAGGTGAGTCTCTGTGCCTGTGCTTGTAAGTTTCACCTTGCAAGAATCTAAAAGAGGGACATTTGCAAATTGTTTCTAGTTGATTGGCTAATTAACAGCAGCGAATAAAAGGAAGGTGGCTATAAGCGGAGAAGCCATTTTGGATGTGACCTTTCTGGGAGTGGAGTGGTGTTAGAGTGGAGCACGAGGCTTTGGCACAAGAGGCTTTGGTGAGAGAAGGAGGTGGAGGTGGCTAAGGTAAGTTTCTTTCTGTCTGTCTTTCTTTCTGATTTTTCCTTTAGTGCCAGGCTAGAGTAGTTAGAATGGCTCCAGGGTCAGTGGTGTATTCACCTCGTGAGATGTGAGAGTTCTGGGAGACCTCCAGTCTACCTGATAGCTACATCTGTACGAGGTGCATCCAGCTGCAGCTCCTTACAAAACATGTTAGGGAACTGGAGCTGCAACTGGATGACCTTCAGCTCCTACGGGAGAATGAGGAATTCATAGATAAGAGCTACAGGAAGGCAGTCACTCCTAAGCTGCAGGAGGTGGGTAGCTGGGTGACTGTCAGGAGAAGGACAGAGAATAGGCAGGTAGTGCAGAGTACCCCTATGGCTGTTCCCCTGAATACAGGTATGCCACTTTGGCTACTGTTTGGGGGGGGGGGGGGGGGGGGGGGGGGCGAGCTACCAGGGAAAAGCTGCAGTGACCAGGTCTCTGGCACTGAGCCTGGTTGCGTGGTGCAGAAGGGAAGGGGGGGAGAAGAGGGTGGTAATGATGGGGGATTCAATAGTAACAGGGGAAGACAGTAGATTCTGTGGATGTGAAAGAGACTCCCAGATGGTATGTTGCCTCCCAGGTGCCAGGGTCAGTGACGTCTCAGATCGGGTCCTCAGCATTCTGAAGGGGGAGGGTGAACAACCAGAGGTCGTGGTACATATTGGTACCAATGACATAGGAAAAGAGATGAGGTCCTGAAGAGGAAATATAGGGAGCTAGGTAGGAAGCTGAAAAGCAGGACCTCAAGGGTAGTAATCTCTGGATTGCTGCCTGTTATGTGCCAATGAGGGTAAGAATAGGTTGATTTGGCAGATGAATGTGTGGCTGAGGAGTTGGTTCAGGGGGCAGGGTTTCAGATTTGTTGATCATTGGGATCTCTTCTCGGGAAGGTACGGCCTGTATGAAAGGGACAGGTTACACCTGAACTATATGAAAGGGACAGGTTACACCTGAACTGGAGGGGGACCAATATTCTGTGGGCAGGTTTGCTAGAGCTATTGAGGAGGGTTTAAACTAGTTTTGCAGGGGGATGGGAACCTGAGTAACAGGTCAGAGGTTGGTACATTTAGTGTACAAGTAGATACAGAGTGTAGAAAGACTGTGAGGAAGGATAGGCGGTTGAAAGGGCAAAATTGCAGTTAGTTGGATGGGCTGAAATGTGTCGACTTTAATGTGAGAAGTATCAGGAACAAGGCTGATGAACTTAGAGCATGGGTCCGTACATGGAACTATGACGTGGTGGCCATTACAGAGACTTGGCAGTCACAAGGGCAGGAGTGGCTGCTGGATGTTTCAAAAGGGACTGGGATGAAGGTAAAAGGGGTGGGGGAGTGGCTTTGCTGATCAGGGACAGTGTCACAGCTGTACAAAGGGAGGATGTCCTGGAGGGATCGTCCACTGAGTCAGTGTGGGTGGAAGTTATAGGAACAGAAGGGAGCGATCACTCCATTGGGAGTATTCTACAGACCTCCCAATAGCAGCAGAGACACTGAGAAGCAGTTCGGGAGGCAGATTTTGGAGAAGCGTAAAAAAAATAACAGGGTTGTTGTCATGGGTGTTTCAACTGCCCTAATATTGATTGGCACCACCTTGGTGTAAATGGGATAGATGGGGCAGAGTTTGTTAGGTGTATCCAGGAAGGATTCCTGACACAATATGTGGACAGGCCAACTAGAGGAGCAGCCATACTGGACCTGGTACTAGGCAATGAGCCTGATCAGGTTTCAGATCTCTCGGTGGGAGAGCATTTTGGAGATAGTGACCATAACTCCTTGACCTTTACCATAGCCTTGGAGAGGGATAGAAGCAGATGATATGGGAAAGTATTTAACTGTGGGAGGGGGAATTATGATGCTATTAGCAGGAATTTGGGATTGTAAATTGGGAAGTAATGTTCTTGGGGAAGTGCACAGTAGAAATGTGGATGTTGTGTAGGGAGTACCTGCATGGGGTTCTGGATAGATTTGTCCCATTGAGGCAGAGTGAAGGAACTATGGTTGACACAAGATGTAGGATATCTTGTCAAGAGGAAGAAAGAGCTTACCTAACGTTTTGAAAGCAAGGATCAGACAGGGTTCTGGACAGTTACAAGGTAGCCAGGAGGGAACTTAAGAATGGACTTAGGAGAGCTAGAAGCGGGCATGAGAAGGCCTTGGTGAGTAGGATCAAGGAAAACTCCAAGGCATTCTACACGTGTGAAGAATAGGAGGATGACTAGAGTGAGGGTAGGACGGATCAGGGATAAAAGAGGAAACTTGTCTGGAGTTGGAATAGATAGGAGAGGTCCTTTGCTTCGGTATTCACCAGTGAGAGAGACCTTGACAATTGTGAGGATGGTGTACAACAGGCTGATACACTAGGGCATGTCGACATGAGGAAAGAAGATGTGATGGAACTTTTGAAAAACATTAGGATAGATAAGTCACTGGGGCCTGACGGGATATATCCAATGTTATTATGGGAAGCGAGAGAAGAGATTGCTGTGCCTTCGGTGATGATCTTTGCATCCTCACTGGCCACAGGAGTAGTGCCAGATGATTGGAAGGTGGCAAACGTTCCTTTGTTTAAGAAAGGGAGTAGGGATAACCCTGGGAATTAGAGTGGGAGTAGGGATAACTCTGAGAATAACCAGTGAGTCTTACTTCAGTGGTGGGCAAATTACTGGAGAAGATTCTTAGAAACAAGATTTATGGGCATTTAGAGAAGCATAGGCTGATTAGGGACAGTCAGCATGGCTTTGTAAGGGGCGGGTCATGCCTCAGGAGCCTGATTTGAATTCTTTGAGGATGTGACAAAACACACTGATGAAGTGTGTGTGTGGATGTGGTGTACATGGATTTTAGTAAGGTGTTTGATAAGGTTCCTCATGGAAGGCTCATTCAGAAAGTCAGGAGGCATGGGATCCAGGGAAACTTGGCTGCGTAGATTCAGAATTGGCTTGCCTATAGAAGATAGAGGGTGGTTGTAGATGGAGCATATTCTGCCTGGAGGTCGGTGACCAGTGGTGTTCTGCAGGGATCTGTTCTGGGACCCCTGCTCCTTGTGATTTTTACAAATGACTTGGATGAGGAAGTGGAAGGGTGGGTTAGTAAGTTTTCAGATGACACGAAGGTTGGTGGCTTTGTGGATAGTGTAGAAGGTTGCTGCAGGTTACAAAAGATATTGATAGGATTCAGAGCTGGGCTGAGAAGTGGCAGATGGAGTTCAACCTGGAAAAGTGTGAAGTGATCCACTTTGGAAGATCAAATTTGAAGGCAGAATACAAGGTTAATGGCAGGACTCTTAGCAGTGTGGAGGAACAGAGGGATCTTGGGGTCCATGTCCATAGATCCCTCAAGGTTGCCGCGCAGGTTGATCAGGTTGTTAAGAAGGCGTATGATGCGTTGGCCTTCATTAGTTGGGGTGTTGAGTTCAAGGGCTGCGAGATAATATTGCAGGTCTATAAAACTCTGGTTAGACCACACTTGGAGTATTGTGTTCATTTCTGGTCACCTCATTATAGGAAGGATGTGGAAGTTTTAGAGAGGGTGCAAAGGAGATTTACCAGGATGCTGCCTGGACTGGACTGTCTTATGAGGATAGTTTGAGTGAGCTAGGGCTTTTCTCTTTGGAGCAAAGGAAGGTGAGAGGTGACTTGATAGAGGTGTACAAGATGATAAGAGACATAGATCGAGTGGACAGTCAGAGACTTTTTCCACAGGGTAAAAATGGCTAACACAAAGGGGTATAATTTTAAGGTGATTGGAGGAAGATATGGGGGGATGTCAGAGGTAAGTTTTCTTCTTCTTTTACACAGAGTGCTGGGTGTGTGGAACGCACTGCTGGTGTAGGTGGTGGAGGCAGATACATGAGGGACATTTTAGAGACTCTTGGATATACACATGAATGATAGAGAAATGGAGGGCTATGTGGAAGGGAAGGGCTAGATGGATATTAGAGCAGGATAAAATGTCAGCACAACATTGGGCCAAAGGGCCTGTACTGTGTTGTAAAGTTCTGTTTTTTTAATGCATGTTATTCTGGGACACAGCAAGCAACATAATTATTTACCCACCCACTCTCTTTCCCTCTCTACATTTTCCTCATGAAAAATGTGTAGTATTCACATGACTGTCAAGCTGGTCCAAGAGCATTTTTAAAAAATTGGCCTGAATGACATTTATCATGTCCAATTTTGCATTAAGGCATGGGCTTGAGAGTTCATCCCTCTCACTTTTTTAAAAGTGCAGTAATGGGTCATTGCACAGCACAGCATAATCCTGCCCACAGTTATTTCACAATGTCTGTCCTCTACTCAACCCTCTTCAACTTGTGCATATACTGGTATGTTCTGCAAAGCAGAAGTTGGAGAGGTGTCGGAGACTGGTGTATAAACAATGACCCTGTTATTTGAATGGGACTTCTGACCTTTAAGTTCAGGTTAGGTTTTTTTGTTTATCTTTCTTTATTTCACATTGTCTTCAATTAACTTACTGTAGTTTTTTTAAAAATTAAACCTATTTAAACTTTTTAAATGCCTAAGACATTCAATTGGCAGTATCAATATTATGGATAGCACAAAATAAAGGTGTGTGTGGCTACAGAGATTGTGTAGGGGAGCTCATGTGGGGCATCGGCTGGGTCAAGCAGAATTCTGCTGAATATGTACAACTGTCCCACCGTTAACTTCCAGCAGAAGCTTTGCTATGTGATTCTATTCCACATCTTTCAACTTCTGTGGCGGTTTGTGGCTGAAGAAGCTGCTTTTGGACATAGTTTTTGAACCATTTTCTCTCCCTTCCCAGGCCGATTGCTGAGCTGTCAACAATGGCAGGTCTCACCTCTGCATAAGTGGGGAAGTTCAGTCAGGAATGGTATGACTGTGTTGCTTTGTGATACATTCCATGCATTTGGAGGCGACTTCAGACAATTCTAATACCCGGTGATTGACAAGTGCCTTGATACTAAAGAGCGTAACCCCTTTCCATTAATTTTAGCTGATCATATCTGGGTGAAATTGTGCCTGTCATGAAACTGGAACGGACGCTTTCAATTTTGACCTATGTTAGCATGACTGACACTTTTTTGGCATTGGATGCATTAATAATGATGTCAAATGTTGTGCAACACAAGTTTCAGCCCATAAAAACACAAATTAGAGCTCAAAGCTACAGATAACTATCACAGAGCAGTCAGGAGACGTAATATAGCATGTTATGTTTTACTCCTGATTTAAAGGGACACTGCTGACATTGGTACACCACTGGCAGTAATTCCTTGATGGAACCTTCAAGGAAAGTTGGGCTGAACACTTGGGATGGTGGAGATCATGGCCAGGGTGCACAGACTTATCCATCAACAAAGTACCTATCCCCAAAGAGTCTTCAGAGATACCACCTGTCCGATGAGCAATGCGATCATAGACACACGTTTTCTAAGGCAGCCATCACTGAAAAACATTGCCTTTCCACAGTCGGTCTCGAAGTCCACACTTGCTCAACGTGAAATCCTTCAGAGGTCCAGATGGGTTCGTGTTGAGCCTCTGCACCAGGTGACCATGGGGGAGAACAGAAAGTCTCGTCACATTACACTCCGCTTACAATTGGATGTGATCGGCACAATGTCATGTCTACCTCCACTAATGGTCTCTCACCTATTGTCATTTTCACTCCCACTTGTATAGGAGAGAGCTAGACAATGGGCAACATGGAGCAAATACCTTTACCAATACCTTTACTCATATTTGTCAATCTTCTGTAGCAGTCCCTCCCTCAGAGGTTGCCATTATAAGTATTGTAAGTGCAGGTCAAGCAGGGGAAAAGAACACAGAGATAGGCGTATACAACACATTGGAACTGATACTTTAAACAATGTCAAAATAACATGCCAGCTATTGGCAAGAGTGAAAGCATTTTGTCATTGCAGAGGTGCAGTCAATGTTAGTCAAAACCTCCTCACCGTCACGCCAAGTCGAGGCTTTCATTGAACATGTTTGACGTGTGGTGCATGTATCGGCAAACCTGCTGGGTGAGGCATCATGGAGAACGTGGCAATTCCAGCAGCTGCCACAGGCAGTGTGACCTATCCCCGAGCATACAAGGATTTTGTGCCCCCATATTTGGTGTCTTGAATCATTTAAGACTAAGTGAAATCAATAAATAGATAGACAATGTTATGATTTTCTATTTGTCAAGTTCATCATCCTGCTGTTTTTCCCTTTTGACAAAACTGTAGGTGGTTTTCAAAGACCAGGCACTACGTTATAATGTCTGCTGCGTGGCTGCCGTCTGTTTGCAGGAAGGCTTTCACTTGGAGCCCACACAAGTGTCTTTGGTCCATAGGATGCTCTTCTTCTAGATGGGCAGGCTTCGGACTGCTGCCCAGGGCCAATTGAGGGACCAACCTGGGTGGCTGACTGTGGGCATGGGTGAACATGCTATCCAAGAGGCTGTAGTGAGAGATGACTTGGTGACCTCGCGATGGACACGTCAATGTCCTGAACCTGCATTAACCTTTCAAAAGACTGTGTAGATAATGATGCAATGGTCCTCTGGTACCCTGAACATGCCACTATTGCTTCATCCTCTAAACCAGGGCTGACCCAGCACACAGACCCACTTCACAGGTGTCCAGTCCCTGCTGTCTTCACCCTTTTGAGTCTGCTGTCCACGGAGCAGGATGAAGATGTCTCTTTTACAGAAGCTCTGCGAGTCACTTCTCTGCTTGCACAGGAAAACAATTTTCACGTACTCCATTTCTTTTGAAGGAGAGCGGAATATGTGTAGCACCCCTTTACTCCTGGAGATGTGCTCATCAGCACCCTCCACACTTTGCTTGCACATCCAGCTCCTCCTGTTCTATCAAAGCTGCCAGGCCTGCTTTTATACCCTGCAAGGACAGAACAGAAGTTAGTTGCACTCGTAAGCTGCATCCAGAACATCTTCATGGCAGTGAAGGTTCATATTACAGATCAATTCAAAGGGATGAAGTAGCATAACGCCTTCCACACTACCCATGTGCCTGCTCCACCAAGCATGTCCTGCCCCATCTGTGGCAGAAATGGTAGGTTCCACACCAAAACACAAAATGCTGGAAATACTCAGCAGGTCAGGCAGCATCTGGTGAGAAAGACACAGAGCTGATGTTTCAGGTTGATGATCTTTCACCTATCTGTCCCAAATTGGCTTCATTTGGCCCCATAGAACCCATAAAACTGGAGTGGAGACAAGTTATCCTCAATCCCAAGGGACTGCCCAAGGAGAGAAAGGTGGAGTAACATTTTGTGTTATTAACTGTGTGTGTGTGTGTGTGTGTGTGTGTGTGTGTGTGTACGTGTGTGTCTGGATAAGTGTGACTGTCTGAGGTGGTAGCATTTTTAGTGCTGTGCAGCTCACTTGGACGTACTTTGTAAGGTCATGAAATTTCTTGCAGTATTGCTGCATTGTTCAGCGATCCTCAGTCCTGGAGGAGACGACTCAAGCCATCTTGTGCTAAGCTCCTCCTGATCCTGGTGGCTCTGCTGGTCTCCTTGACACACAGAAGTACTCATCAGTGAAATACGTACATCGAGGAGGTCCTAAGTTACTCCCTGTGAGTTTTGGAGTTTGGTCCTCCCGTGCACCTTCTGTCTTCCTCGTGGCAGCTGTAACATGTGGTACGGCTATTGGGCTACCATGAGATAAGTGCCTATGAGGGATAATGCCCTTTGATTGGTATCGCAAAGCATAGGCAGTTGTGCTAAATTTAACATGGTCTCATTGAGAACCACGCAGGTCAGCTTCTAGTGTTTCTGGGTATAGAATGCTCTTAGACTGCACTATTTGACCAATTTCTCAATATTCTGAGGAGGGCCTGATTTCGGCACTAAATGCAATGATACTTCTGCACAAAAAATCTGCGCAACATCTAGTTAAATTTGCTTTGTCAATGGTGGTTATTCCTCTTGCACTATTTATTTATTTTTGTAACATAGTAATTTTTGTCTTGCACTGTACTGCTGCCACAAAACAACAAATTTCATGACATATGTCAGTGATAATAAACGTGATTCTGATCCTTTCAAACTGTCACTGTGGTTCACGTGAGTTGTCTCCTTTCACTTGTGGAGATCGTCCATCTTCAATCTAAGATTTGCTGAAAATATCTAGTAATGAAAAGTCATATTCTGACTGTAGCCTCCTAGCTCCTCTTGTTTGTCTTAAATCTTGGGATGAATTTAAATATATGTGGAGCTGCAAAGCAAATAATAGTCTTAGCTGCTGTTATAGCCTCATCTGTCCATTACTCAACCTTGGGTGGATGGAAGTTAGGGCAATTTTTTGTCTCCATCTGTATCAACTGCACTGAAGAAAATAGTCCAAACTTCCAATTGCTAAAGCAAAGTGCAAGTAGATTTCTATTATATCATACACAAGAGACTGCAGATGCTGGAAATGGGAGCAAAAAACAATTTGCTGGAGGAGCTCAGCTTGTCAAGCAGCACGTGTGCGGGAGGATAGGAATTGTTGACATTTTGGGTCAAGACCCTGCACCAAGGTTGACAGTGAAGAGGGAAGATAGCAGGTACAAAGGGGACAGAACGAGGGGCTAGAAAGTGGCCGGATAGATATTATATTCACCCATGAGTTACAGTGTGGATTTTAATAGCTCCTAAACTACTATGGGATAGGTAGCTTGCCACTAAAGAGAAAGCAACTTAAATAATGGGATTAAAAAGATCTTTTTATTTGGTTGCAAAAGCAACCAGGATAGCACTGTGCCTGTAATAATAGCATCACGGGATAAAGGGTTTCCATTTGTTTCTACTAGTATGAGATTAGGATGGATCTTTAATATGCACGTGGTTAGAATGGGATCAAATTTTAATATTGATTAAATTCACTTATTTTTCTTCCAGATGACTGTCATGCCATCAAGTACAGATATCATGGACAACTCCCACAGCCAGTCCGTCCTTGGTTGCTTGAATGAACAACGCACCAAAGGTGTATTCTGTGATGTCACCATTGTTGTGGAAGACACCAAATTTAAAGCCCACAAGAATGTTTTGGCAGCATCCAGTGCTTACTTTAAGAATCTATTTTCAAGCCAAGAGTTGTGGTTGGTCGGCCATATCCTTGAACTACCTGACTTCAAGGCAGATGTGTTTGCAGAAATATTGCATTTCATCTACAGTGCAAAGGTGGTTGTTAAAGGGTCAGAGCGAGTGAAAGATCTTGTGGATGGTGGAAAAAGATTAGGGATATCATTTTTGGAAAATCTGATGCCCATGCCTCAACAACACATTGGGTCTTTGGATGCTTTGTGCAGCTTGTCACCCAATTCTACTCAATCGCCTTCTCCTGCTTCTTCCCTCTCCTTATCAGCAAGTGTTCACAACCTGAAAGCAGAGGCCTGCAATTCAGTTTGTGACAAAGGCAGTGAAGATTTTCAGTCTGTTAATGGACCCCGAATCACAAATGCGTTTTCCATTTTCAACATGCAGGATGGCAGTGACTTGTATTTTCCACTTGACTTAACAGCCAATGTCAACAAAAAAGCAGTAGAATCTGATAAGCTGTCCATGGTATGTGTTCCCCAGGATACAAATAGAGCACAGCAGAAGCCAGCTCAGACATTCGCTGAACATTCCTATGCTGTGTTCTCCTCTAGAAAAGATCAGCAGAATGGTGAACACTATGGTCTTCAAGAAACCTTGCAAGAAAATGAAAAGGCTTTATGTAACAATAATTGCAATACTGCTAGCACTGGAAGCAGGCAGGATGTTTATTTGGAAGACCAGATTTGCAAGCCAAGCCAATCACTTCACACTGCCAGTTCAACTGACTTTAAGGTTTTACGATTTAATTTGAATGCACTACAGACCACAAATGAAAGTAGTTCAGTAGGCTTTGTGCCGGTTACTGACCCATTAAATGAGCCTACCTTGAATACGCAGGAAACTACAGGTGGTGTTACTGATGCAGAGAAATGTTCCCCTGCTGGAGAAAAGATGAGCAAATCAGTGTCTAATGCTGTTTGGTCTGAAACAGTGCCAGAAATGGAAAGCCAAGCTGCTTACAGCTGTAAGTATTGCCCACGATCTTTCAGCACTCGAGTTTCATTGAATGTCCATTCCCAGATCCACACAAGCCTCTTAGAAAAGCCCCTGTCCTGCAGGCACTGTGGTAAACCATTTGTTCATCTCAAGAGGCTCCAGACACATGAGCACCTTTGCAGAGGGCCGGGAACAGTTTTGCCTGACTCTGAATCTACAGATGAGCAAGTGGAGAATTTTTCTAGCGACAATGAAGTTGCCAGAAGTGAGGAAGACCTAAATATGACTACTTGTGCTTCAGAACCAGAGAATTCTAACAAGCACCCAATAAATTTGGTACGCTCAAGGCGAGGCAGCAGCTCACCAGACCCAGAACATTTTGTGAAGGTTGTTGAGGGACACATTTTGTATTTTTGCAGTGTTTGCAAGCGCTCCTATGTAACTCTGTCCAGCTTGAAGAGACATGCCAATGTTCATTCTTGGAGGAGAAGCTATCCCTGTCATTACTGCAGTAAAGTATTTGCATTGGCTGAATATCGTACCAAACATGAAATATGGCACACTGGTGAAAGGCGGTATCAGTGCATCTTTTGCTTGGAGACCTTTATGACCTACTATACTTTGAAAACCCATCAGAAATCCTTTCACGGCATTGACCCAGGACTTCCCACAAACAAGAAAACGGCCAATGCTGGATACCGAGCCAAGATGTATCCATTCAAACTCTACAGGCTTCTACCTATGAAGCTACAAAAAAGACCATACAAAACTTACACTCGATCGAGTCCAGAAAAGTTCAACAGTAATCAAGCTATTGGAGTTTCTTCAAATGATCAAAATATGACACCTGTTGATCTCGGTAACCCTTCCATTAGTAATCCATTGTCTACTTCAGAGAATTTGCAGGACAAGTTGATCTCTTCAGAGACCATTCCTTCAGAACAGACACTTCATTTTGCATCAACCCAAGATGGGCGAAGTGAAGGAGAAGAACAGCGACCTTGCCTGGCAGGAACCAATGACTGCCAACTCGATGATTCCTTGCTTCATTGGACTTCAACAGAAAATGAAGCTAACAATAGTGGTAAACATTGTATTGAAAATGGACAGCAAGGTTTGGCCACTGATGTAAATACAACCAGTCTCTCTGTTATTAACTATGGGCATACAGCACCCTCTGTGATAATGCATAGCAATAGGGTTTCTTCTGTTATAAAACATGGAAATGCATTTTCTTCTGTCATTACATACAGTGGTGGTAATGATGGTTATCAAATGTGTCCAAAGACCAATGTAAGCAGTGATTCTTCAGATGCGAAAACAAGGAAAAGCATTGCTAAAGACAGTGTTAAACTACAGAGTAAAGGTGGCTATAGGAAGACAACGGAATCAGCAAAGGGAAGTGGACAAGCTGTGGGACCTGGGGCTGCACACAAGAACCGTTCAAGTACTTTCTCTGGAGGAAGCCGGACAGAAACCTACATTGCAAAGCCTGCCTGCCCTGGAACCTCCGCTGACAACCAGGTAGCCCCCCTTTGCCAAATTACTGTGAAAATTGGGGATAAAGCAGTTGTACAAAGACACATTGCAGGCTCCAAACTGTTCCGTCGAAAAGGTCGGAAGCCGAAATGGATGATGCCAGAAGAAGAAAAGGTGGCTGAAAATTTCAAGATGGAAGATGATGAAGAGCAAAGTATGAAGTCATCTGGCTGTTCAGATCCTACTGGAAGTATCGCAGATCCAGCAGGAGGTGCAGAAACGTGCGATGAAATGAGTGATCATGATTCAAATGACAAACTTTGGAGACCATACTATAAGTACAAGCCAAAAAAGAAAGCTAAAGGCTTTCACAAAATGAGGAAACCTAGGTGGAAAAAACAGAATGGATCTAAGGACCCTAACCATCCTGATTCTATATCTAGCACAACTGAAGAAAATGATGTTAATATCCCTGAAGAAATTGCTCATAATAACATTATTAGTGATGAATCCCAAGATTGTAGCAATCTACTTGATGATAAAGTAAAACCTATTGAGGAAGAAATGGAAAGAGACCTAAAATGGAGTGCAACCACAAAGCCTTACTCGTGTACTCTCTGTGCAAAATTATTTTCAAACTCTTCTACTCTGAAGACACACTTAAGATGTCATACTGGTGAGCAGCCATTCTCCTGTGAAACTTGCGGGCGCCGATTTTCGGTCCAAGGAAACCTCCACAAACACGAGCGCATTCACTTGGGTACAAAGGAGTTTGTTTGCATGTACTGTGACAAGGCCTTCACTTTGAGTGAAACACTGAAAAAGCACGAGAGGATCCATACTGGCGAGAAACGGTACCGCTGCCATTTTTGCCCTCAACGTTTCCTTTACCTGACTACCAAGAAAAATCATGAGCAGAAACATTTGGAAAGAAAGCGTGCTCAGCAGGAAGGGAAAGAACATGTTTGTTTCCAGTGCTTTAAAATTTGTAAAACAGCAGCTGCACTTGGTATGCACCAAAAAAAGCACTCAGTGAAACATTCTGCTCGCAAGGATTCTGAAGGATTGTCAAACTACAAAAGTGATCAACGTGCAAATGTGAAAACAGAATCCAAACACAAAAATAGAGCAGAGGCAGAGGACGAAACCCCTCTGCCAACTACGTCTGGAAATGTTGACCAGATTCCTTGCTCTCTCAATATAGAGCTCAGGCATCCCATAAGCCAACCTGAACTGGCAACTGTACCACAGAAGACTAACTGTGTTGCATATCCATGGACAAGTGCTCATGATGTGGGACCAAGTCACCTACAAAGAACGCTACCAGGGAATGGTGAGAATACGTGGAAAATTCACCAGCAAAGTCTAGATATAAATCTGCCTCTTTGTACAAATATTTCATACAATCAGTGTGACAGTAGTCATGGAGATGATGAAAGACTTGCTTTCTATCAACATTCTTCCGAAATGTTTTATAGCCGTCAGGTGGAGGGTATAGTGTACAAAGCTATGTGAAAGGCCCTGCCTTGAAAATTATGTGCTTCCTTGGGCTCTGGAATGATGTGGGGATATTCTATGAAATCCAACATGCTTAACTGAAAGGTTTCAGTACTTCTCCAAGTATGGGGAGTAGTATATTATGAAATGTTTAAAAGTCAGATTTTTTTACTGAAAAAGACACATTTCCTTTTGAATTTTCCTCTTCCTTTTTTTTGTTATAATGCCCTAATCTCCCGGAGCTCCTAAATATAATCCATTGCTATAAATTTGTTGAAACCAAAAACTATTGCAAATAATGTTTTCATTGCGTTGTGACAATGTGCAGAAAGGCAAGCTCATGGTGTAAGACAAAGTTTAGAAACCAAACTAATTTTTTTCAAAGAAACAAAGAGCAAGTAGTTTTGTTATAATGTAGCAAGTATCCAACATATTTGATCTCTAAAACACCAGAATATATTGCAAAGAAACAAAATGAAAACCATGACCAATCTAGCAGTCGACTTATTCCAGACTTTATGGCTGCACATGTATACACCGTGACTCTGTATGTATATAACTTTTTATTACAATAATATATAACTGGATAGATTAATTTGTGATCTACTCAATGTTCCTGAGTAAAAGTCTATTGGAAAAATTTGTTGTCTTGAAGATCTAGTTCAGTCAAAACTTTTTTTCTATTTTGTTACAAAATGAGACTTAAATCTTGGTGGAAGAAAAGTGAACAGTTATCCCTTTGCTCTTTACTGAACTGTCACATGCTTTAGTTTTGCAGGGTTTTTTTTGACCAGAAAACAGAGTTACAAAGATTTAAGGAATTTTCCTGTTGTACATATGGTGAATAACATGAAATTCCATCCTGTAAACTTATTGTGACTGCCACTGGATTATCGTTTTGTGTAACTAAGTGTAAAGCAGTTTGGTTGTGTCAAACCACATATTCATTTCTTTTGACGGGGGAAGGGGTAAAGTTACTTTTGGATAAGAGTGTGAAAAAGCATATGAACACTGTAATGATATTGATAATGGAATTAATTTGATGTAATAAAGCAAATTAAAGTGTCATTTTTTTGTTTTGTCTTGTTGAACTATGTGCAGCGTTCAGGTTAATTTTCCATAACTCATTTAACTTTGATCATTATCATAGTGAAGTTGAATGATAGGAAGTAAATCATCATGAAGTCCTGACAGCTGATTACAGAAACAACTTAGCCCTTATTATTAAGACTATTTAGATTAATAGTTTTCTGGTGGATAGGAAGATGTATAATTTGATTTATAAACATTTCCATTTCATCTGTTTTTTTATTTATCTTTTTTGTGTTATTTATTCAACAACAGCAACTTGCAATTGTATAGCCTTTGTAACAAGTATTTAAAAAAAACATGCCTCAAAATTGACACTGGGCTAAAAATGGGACATTTAGGACAGGTAACTAAAACCTTGGTCAAAGGAGGAAGATTTAAAGAGTTTCTTAAGCTGGGACAGAGAGACAAAAAGGTTTAGGGAAGAATTTCCAGAGATTTGGGCCAAGTCATTACCACATGTGAAGTGAAGGTCACTCAAGAGGCCAGAAATGGAAGAATGCAGAGTTTTTAGAGGCTCCAGATACCAAGGTTCATTCTGCATCTCCTCACGGTTATCAAAAATGCATCAGTTGAAAGTAAATTGGTAAATGCAGTCTCATGGTTTTTTTTCTATTTTGTTACAAAATGAGTCTTAAATCTTGGTGGAAGAAAAGTGAACAGTTATATCCCTTTACTCTTTCCTTGACTGTCACATGCTTTAGTTTTGCAGGGTTTTTTTGGACCAGAAAACAGAGTTACAAAGATTTAAGGAATTTGGCAAATATCTAAATATCCACTTTGACATTTATGTTCAATACAATTTATAATTCAAATTTCTTTTTCTAGCACGAAAGAGTTGTGGGCTGTAATTCAACTTTGGATTGAAGTAAATTAAGTTGCAAGTTGGTTCCTACATAAGAAAAGAAGCCCATTTTGGCTCCTTGCTATATCATATTCTGTGGTCTTTAACTTTTGCTAATATCTCTTTAAGGTGTTTTATCAAATGCCCCTGAATGTCTCTTTAAATATTATGCATGGATGCAGTTCTTCTGCTGCTTCAGTTACCTCTTCAAGAAATTCAGTCAGGTTTCTCGGGCATGATTTTACCCTTTTGCAAATCCACGTTTGCACCCTTCAATTGAGAATGTGAAATGCTCCATAGTTCCCCGTTTCTTTTTTCCTTCTCTGTACCTGTTGTTATGTTTGTCCTTCATCAAGAGACAAACTTTGTGTGAGTTTAACATCTGAACAATTTTATTAACCAATACAGACTGGCTTGCTTTCCCTCTCTTACAGCCACTTCTTGTTCCCCATGTGACCCCTTACATTGCCTACTGGGAACTGTAGTTCTTTATTATAATTACATAACAACACACCTGTCACTCTGTTTTTCGAAAGCTGGTGAAAATTTTCCAATTTAGTGTGATAGAGGTGATTAGGTGGAATTTATGACACTTTCTTCTTTGTTTAAAACTCTTAATCTCACAAATATAAAATTCCACCTTCACAATTCTCTGGGTGGAGGGGGAAATAAAAGGAAGGTAAAGAAAAATCAAATAAGTTGAGCTAGTATCACAGATAGATGACTGATCCTGACAGAGAAATCAAGTTACCTGAAGTTGTAGAACTTAATATTATGTCCAGAAGGCTGCAACACACCCAGCCAGAAGATGAGGTGCTGTTCTTCAGGTTTGCATTGGACCACAGACCAATCGGCCAGGGTGGGAGTGGGATGGAGAATGAAAGAGGCAGGTAACAGGAAGCATTGGGTCACCCTTGCGGACTGAATGCTGGTGCTCTGCAAAGTGTTCACCCAACCTGCATTTGGTTTCTCCAGTGCAGAGGAGACCACCTTGTGAATACCGAATGCACTACAATAAATTGGAAGAAGTAAACTAATCTACCAGGTCCCTGGTCAGACCCCACTTGGAGTACTATGCTCAGTTCTGGTCACCTCACTACAGGAAAGATGTGGAAGCCATAGAGAGGGTGCAGAGGAGATTTACAAGGATGCTGCCTGGAATGCGGAGCATGCCTTCTGAAAGCAGGTTGAGGGAACTCGGCCTTTTCTCCTTGGAGCGACAGAGGATGAGGGGGGACCTGATTGAGGTGTATAAGATGATGAGAGGTATTGATCGGGTAGATAGTCAGAGGCTTTTCCCCAGGGCTGAATTGGTGGCCACAAGAGGACATAGGTTTAAGGTGCTGGGGAGTAGATATAGAGGAGATGTCAGGGGTAAGTTTTTTACTCAGAGAGTGGTGAGTGCATGGAATGGGCTGCCAGAAACGGTGGTGGAGGCTGATACGATAGGGTCTTTCAAGAGACTTGTTAGATAGGTATATGGAGCTGAGTAAAATAAAGGGCTATGGGTAAGCCTAGTAATTTCTAGGGTAGGGACATGCTCGGCACAGCTTTGTGGGCTGAAAGGCCTGAATTGTGCTGTAGTTTTTCTATGTTCTACCATGTAGGCTTTTAAAGTCCATAATGTTTTTCACCACTTGGAGCTAAAGGTGAGGAAAGAGGCATGGATTTCAATATTACATGTGGAAACATGGGGAATCATAAAGTACCTGCAGGAAAATATCAAAATATGTGATCTTTAAGGTTGATTATTCGCAGACCCATCTGTCAAAATACAGTCAGTTGATCTTCTCTGGAGTGCTGCCCAGGATGTTGGAGGTTGTGGGATAATTGGATTAGGAGACCTATTGTCATGTTGTGTATTCTGCCTATGCTTTTATTATCAATGTAAATATTATAAATGTCTTTAATAATAACAATGAAGAGGGCAGTAGAATGTTGCAGAAGGTACTACTGCTGCTGTGCAGCTCCAGTGACCAAGGTTTGATCCTAATCTAGGGTGCTGACGGTGTGGAGTTTCTCCCGAGTCCTCTGTTTTTCTCCTAATTCACAAAGACTTGCTGGTTGGTAGGTTAAATTGTAACTGTAAACTATCCTAGTGTAGGATTTAGGCAGAAATATCAGGGGAGTTGATGTGTGCATAAGGTTATGAGTGAATGGGCCTGATAGGAACATGCTGAGATATGGCATACACTCAATGGCCAAATGGCCTCCTCCTATGGGAAAGCTTCGTAACATAGTATGCTTTATGGCGTCGTAAAGGAAGGGAATGGTGTTAAGCCAGTGTGACCAAATGTAAAATCCAGTATCTGGATGTTTTAATTTCTGAAGAAGAGTGTGGTGGAATTTACCCTTAATGATCATAAACCTAAAAGCAAAATGCTGGAAATGGAATGTCATGCTCCCATATTCTTCAAAATAGCGTCATAGGGTGCTTTAGGTACTTAAGAGGGTCAACAAGGTCTCTTATTGAAAATCATAATATTACAGTTGCTGAAATAAAAAGAAAGTGCTGGAATGATTCAGTTCAGAAATTCAGGCAGCATCTGTGGAGAGAGAAATAGAATTAATAGTTCAGATCAATGACCCTTCATCATTTATTCATGCTGATGGTTAGCTGGCTGTTTGGTAGAGAAACGCTGGTTAGTGCCAGAGTGTTCTGGGCTTCTGTACCTGTACGCTATGATGCAGAAATACAGGAAGCGCTGGACTCTGCAGCCCCATTAGTTAACCAGTGCTTAAAAAAGAGAGTAGATTAATTACTTACCTTTCTTTTTGAGTAATTTTTTGTACGTTAATTTACATAGTTTGAAGGTGATTTAAATGAATATTTAATACTGTTAATAGTTTAAATGTTGTTTGACAGTTTCTGAAAGATTTGGAAGAATGGATGCATTTGAAAACAAACAGGGAGGTCCATAGGCAGGGCCTTGGTGTCCCCCACCTGTAATCTAGACTCTTGGTGCACCCTCTCACAGAATCTCAGCAACAAGGCCATCAGGAAATTGGAAACCACAACGCTGTTAAAAGAAAGTGTAACAGTGGGTATCCCACAGGGTCCAACACTATCTGACACATTGTTTTTTCTGAAAGATGACACTTTGAAAAGTGTAGCATTCCTCGCTACTGCACTGAAGTTTTGGCACAGATTTTGACATTATGGAGCTTTTGTCTTGAAAAGCAAGAGTGATTCTGTAATGGTAGTCCACCTTATGGGGTGTCTCCTCCTTATTCTTGTGTATTCTACAGAATTATAGATAACCATCTATTTTTATCTAAATCCCTTCAAACCAACTGAGATTAAAATTCATACATATAATGCAATGATGCTCCCCATACTAACTGAAATAAGTGCTTCTCACACAAGTTTTATGTTTTGATGATATACGGGGAGTATGCAGTAGGGAAGAGCACTTTGGTTTGCAAAGCTGCCACAGCTAACATACCTCTCCAGTTACACAGGTTTAACAACTGAGTTTTGTAACAAGTGTATAATGGTCACCATTGGCTCTTTTGAAAATGAGCTGCCGTTGCTTGCATTGTGGACAGCAGTATTCGCACGGTAGTGTAGCGGTTAGCCTAACACTTTACAGCACTAACGACCCAGGTTCAATTCCGGCTGCTGTCTGTAAGGAGTTTGTACATTCTCTGACTCTGCGTGGGTTTCCTCTGGGTGCACCGGTTTCCTCCCACATTCCAAAGACGTACAGGTTAGGAAGTTGTGGGCATGCTATGTTGGCACCAGAAGTGTGGCAACACTTGCTGGCTGCCCCCAGAACACTCTAGGCAAAAGATGCATTTCACTGTGTGTTTTGATGTACATGTGACTAATAAAGATACCTTATCTTAATTAAATCAAATAACACCTTTAACAGTTCGTAGGTCAGCTGGCACTTAAAACCCTGAAAGTGAAATGTTTTCTACATTTATTGCAATTCCTCAAAAAACATAAATGTTATCATCTGCAAGATGCTGCAAGTAATCACCAATGCCATTATCAGCCATCAAGTCTGTCAGTTGATGTGGGTTCCCTTAGAATTGTGGGAAATGAAAATTGCAAGGACCCAGGTTATTAACAAGTTACATTCTGATCTTGAGATATGCATGCTGCAATACGGGCACCAAGGAACAAATGTTGGATGTGCACCCCTAACCTGAAATAAATGACAGGATTTTGGTGAATTAATGGTATTTGCTACAAGTTTGAATTCTTGCCTGAGATCGTCTTATTAATTTATTATTGGTAGTTGTTACTCCTTTAATTCTGGCATCTTGAACAATTCCAAATTTAATTCTCCAATTTAGATCTGCCTTCAGCTGTCAAGGGTCCAAACTCTGGAATTTCCTCTGCACATCTCTCTTCTGCTTAAAATCTGGTTATTGGACCATGATTTTAGTTGTCTACTCTATCATCCCCTTAAAGGCTCATGTTTTATAAATGTACAGCACCTGTTAAGTGCCTTTGAACATTTTGATATATTAATAATGAAAAGTTCCATTTATATGGCACCATTAATGTAGCAAATTTCTTGTTGCTTCACATAAAGGTGTTCTTTAAAAGAAGTTGTTCATATTACTCTAGACACAATAAAGTGCCTGAAAGTCTTGTGCTTAGAACAACACCCATACAACACAATATCTGTTTGCGTGAAGGCATAAAAGGGTTATAACGAAATCTTACATTTGTGAATTGAATCCACCTTGTTGTTTGCATATTTGCTCAAACTCTCTGAAGGTATAGAACATTTTTAGTGAGATAAAGAAAGATATGAATCATTAAGTTGCCTTATGTTACATCAAGTGAAGCTATTCAAGAAGATTACGATGAGTGCAACCTGCTTTCATATAAAAATACATGAACACGCCACACTTCCCACACATTGGCAGGTCATCATTCTTGACGTAAACAAAACAAGTACATGTTCAGTATCGTAGCCTTTTCACAGTCTTGTCTGAGCCTGAATGCTTTTCAGGATTCTGTGTTTTTAAAACAACTGTCTCCATCTGTTTTTTGTTAAAACTCTCTCTGTTCATAGCCAATATGGTTAGATATGATAGGCCAAAAAGCATCCTGTGTGTAATAACTTTTCTAATAACTGGTTCCCAACCAGAGATTACATGGGATTATGAGGCTTTAATAATGTTGAAGCAATTTAATTAGAAGCAATTTAATTTTTTTAAACATTAAAAAAATAAATAAAAGTATATTTTTCATATAAGTTGGCCCCACCATGGGGCTGCTGGCAGTCTCAGTGATTCCCTGGAACATCCCCAACTTCTTTAAATGCTTGGCCGGTGATGCCATCAGGGATTTATGGGGAAGGCTACACTTTGCAGAGTGTGAACAATTGGGACTTTCATTCAAAATGGTTGGGAACCACTGAGCAAGAATAATGAACATCAAAATTAGCTCGTATTTTAAACACATTTTATAAGCTACACTTTAAAACACAATAAGGTGGATTTCTTCCTTTGACATCCATATGGCAATGTGTTGGAACCAAACACCTACTTTTGAATAGAATACCAAAATGAATAAAAGTTAGACAGTGCTTATAAAGAGCACTATCTTTCTACCAGTATAAAAGTTACCAAACATCTAAATCCATTTTTATCAAATCTTTGTGAGGGCAAATTTTTTTCAACACATCCTTAAACATGGCAGTTGTACTTAATAGCAGTTATTTTGCATTAGATACCTCTGCCAACCTACCATTTGAAAGGAAACTTAATATTATGACTCACTAACTAGACCAACTACACCAAGCTGTCTAAGCAGTAGCTTCCTAGCCTGTACTCTCTCTATTTACCATTATAAGCACTATAAAATGACTGACCATTGTTTTTCCTGTCTCTTCTATTCAGGATATTTGAAGAGCAACTTTGTAGGTGAGATACACTCATGCTAAATGCGAGACATATATAGACTCATAGATTGGGTAGACCGTCTGGAGACATGTTAAATTTTATTTTTCTTCTCACTCATAATTATGATGACTCAGCATTGTAGGTTTTAGCATTGCTTTGAAATATCTTGCAAGTCTCAGCTAGCCTTTTGAGATCTGACTTTTAGCACCTCAGCCATGGGTTTTAGTAATAGGAAATAAAATGAATAGCCTTGGGATGTATTTATTGATAGGATAAATGATGTATTTAACAGCTACCTTTCTCCTGAGTCCACAGAAGTACCGATATGTTAACAATAGGATGGATTTAAAATAAATTATGTATAGAAATACTGGGAACAAATGTTATGCCTCTACAATCTCATTGCACTTGAAAATGAGGCAGTGATGGGAACAAAATAGCAGGTAGAAAACAAGGGCTTGTGTTCCTGTCCATTCCAATTTTTGGGTGGAAATTGACCTAGTTTATGAAAGCCTACTTGGAAACAGATGGGCACTCCATTGTTATATGTCAATGGGACTCCAAGTATGGGATTAAAACCACAGTGTCTCAGCACACCCCATCCACCAGCAAACCACAGAAAGTACAGTAAAGCGTCTTCCATTTCCAGTGATATTCTCACCTGCCCTTCAGTAAAGCTGAAAATAGTTATGAAAATATTTTTCTTTTATCACGTAGCTCTCTTTTTGTAAGTTAAAGACCTTTAATGTCTTTGTAGTTGTTGTATTGGACCTATAAATGGCTAAAGGCATTGCAATTATTTTTTCATGTAAGCGATTCTGGAAATTCCACTGGCAGGTGTGGGAGGAACAGCTGCAGGTTGATGGAGGAAATTGAGTTGCAGCTGGATGGAGAGCGAATGAAAGGAGATGAACTCACATGAGTCCTTCACTTTACAGGCCCAAGACAACACACCTGCAGTGCTCAGAGAAAGTGTGTGAGGATGCAGTTCTCCAGGTGTGATATGGTGCAGCCAACTACCACCTCCACTGCAAATTGTCAGAGTGCTGGAATATCATTTCACATTTACTGGATTAGTGATCCAAGCCTTTAGGATAGTAGTCTGGTAGTCAATCATAAATGAACTTGAAACCAAAATTAGAGGTTATGTAGTTAAGATGCCAAAAAAGAATTCTGTGGTGTTCAACTCAACATCTGCCTGCAGTCTGGCATTACACATTCTATGATTACTTCCCTTTTTCTATATTTCTTCTATACAACCTCTTTAGTCTTATGCTCCACCAAAGACTTTATGAAAGAACAAATGAAAAATAGCGCAGCATTTTCCATGAGATTATTAAGATAAGATATCTTTATTAGTCATGTGTACACCGAAACACAGTGAAATGCATCTTTTGCGTAGAATGTTCTGGGGGCAGCCCACAAGAGTCAACATGCTTCTGGCGCCAACATAGCATGCCCACAACTTCCTAACCCGTATATCTTTGGAATGTGGGAGGAAACTGGAGCACCGGGAGGAAACCAACGCAGACATGGGGAGAATGTACAAACTCCTTACAGACTGTGGCCGGAATTGAATCCGGGTTGCTGGCGCTGTAATGGTGTTACGCTAACCACTACACTACTGTGTACTATGTTGATAATATGTTGATAATCTTCCAGATCCATATATAAACTTTTATTTCCTTGTGTAAAGTACATTGCATGTAAAACATTACTCTTGTTCATTCTTGTGTCACAATAATCTGATTCAGAAATTTTCAGCAAAAAAGTCACTCCAAAGCTGGTTTAAAAATATCATTTACAGTGAGATATTATGCCTTCCACAGTATCTTCACTGCTGATAAATCCAAAGTGAAATAATTTATTTGTATGGATACAACAGAACTGAACTTACTCAAAAGAAAAATAATATGTTTTTGAAATAAAGACTCCATCTTCTTGGTTCACTTGTATCTGAACAAAAACTTACAAATTAGTTTACTAAACTTGTCCTGCATTGCGAATGACTCATAAATAATTTAGCCAATATCATTTGTTAGTAGTTTTAGTATTGTAATTTAGACTATTCACAAAACTATGTATCTTGGTAGCATATGCAGGTAACCACTTGGAACAATTTCCAAAAACTTTTAGTTCTTCAAGGAGATGCCATTTACAATTTAGATGACTTTTTTGTCTCAATCAAAAAATCATACTCATGAGCAAGATTTTTATAGGTGTGCAGAGGACAGAAATGAACAACAAAAAGAAAAATTGACTGCATATAAATTCTTACTCATTCTGAAAGTGGCATCTCTTCCTTGATGGGCTTTTGACACCTAATCTCTCTCTTCATAAACTCATGGAGTTACACAGCATGGAAACAGATCCTTCGACCCAAGTCATCCATGTTGACCAAAATGCCTATCTAAATTAGTCCCATTTGCCTGTGTTTGGCTCATATTTCTCTAAACCTCTCCAATCCATGTTCCTGTCCAAATATCTTCTAAATATTGTAATTGTACCTGCCTCTTTCACTTCTCTGGTAGCTCATTCCATATACAGACCATTTTCTGTGTGCAAAATTTGCCTTGTAAATCTCCTTTTAAAATTTCCCCTCTCACCTTAAACCTATGCTCTCTAGTTTTATGCTCCCTACCCTCATGATTCTATGTTTATAGAATCATGAGGGGCATACCCTATCTATGCCCATCATGATTCCATAAACCTCTGCAAGCTCAGCTCTCAGCCACCTTTGATCCAGGGAAAACAGTCCCAGCCTAACCTATTTCTCCTTATAACAAGTTCTCCAGTTTCATCTTTGTGAATCCTTTCTGCACCCTCTTTGTCCTTTTTGTGTGGCGACCATAAATGCAGACAATACTCCAGGTGTGGTCTAATCATGTATCACATATGTCACTTTGCTGTTCACTGATGTACTGCAAAAGTCAAGAAAAGCTCTGCCAGCAAAGAAGGGAACATTTTTCACAAGAATGATCCCAGGAAAGAAAGGTTTAACGTATGAGGAGCATTTGTTGGCTCTGGGCCTGTACTCGATGGAGTTCAGAAGGATGAGGGGGAACCTCGTTGAAACTTACCAAATACTGAAAGGCCTGGATAGAGTGGAAGTGGAGAGAACGTTTCCATTAGTAGGAAAATCTAGCATCCAAGGCCACAGCCTCAGAATAAAAGGACGCTCCTTTAAAACCGAGATGAGGAGGAATTTCTTCAGCTAGAGGGTGGTGAATCTGTGGAATTTATTGCCACAAACAGCTGTCATTGGGTGTATTTAAGGCAGAGATTCTTGATTGGTAAAGGGATTAATGGTTACGGGGAGAAGGCAGGAGAATGGGGTTGAAAAAAGAAAGCAGACTTGGTGGAGCAGACTCGATGGGCCAAACGGCCTAATTCTTCTCCTATATCTTATGGTCATATCAATGTTTGCATTCATATCTAGTAGGGTGATTTGGCTGCATTGCAGAGTTCCTAAAAGTGCAGGCACTTATAGAGGGCATTCATACTCTTACAGAAAGCTCCCTGGAAACTTGTGCCATGACTGCTCTTTGCACAGGGGAGAGCCTTCTCCATACACAGTAGCCCAGGTGTTTGTACTGGTTTTCTGTCCCTTAGGGAGTGGGAGGATCTCTGCCACATCTTCTCCCATAATTGTAGGAACTGGGATGGTAATTTAAATGCAAATAATCTCTGGATTGTTATCCAAGCCAAATGTAAATTTGCATGCCAGCACTCTCCAGTGCCTGTATTATGACTTGAAGGTGACCTCCTGATGTCAGAGATGTGAACAAAGGTGAAACTAACATAGAAAATTCAATTCTTTATGCCTGATGTTCCTGAAATGGAACATTATGAGAGGGATTATGAGAGGGAAAGAGCTGTTTTGAAATTAGGAGTTTATGCTGGCTCAATGCCTGATCATCAGAGATCCCCACCATCTGGGCCTTGCCATCTTTTCGAGGTTACCACAGGGCAGGAGGCCCAGAAGCGTGAAGTCCCACACCACCAGGTTCAAGAACTGCTACTTCCCTTCATCCATTCAGTTCTTGAACCAACCTGTACAACTCTCATCACAGCCTCAGTATAGCAACACTATGATCTCTTTGCACTACAATGGGCTTTTTTTATATATAATTTATGTTTATGTTTTTTTTGTGAATGTTTTGCATCTGATGCTGTTTGCCTGTGATGCTGCTCCAAGTAAGTTTTGAATTGCACCAGTGCATACATGAACTTGCGCGTATGACAATAAACTCGAATTTGACTTTGAGGAATGGTGAAGACACATTTCTTGCTCTAGCTCCCTTGTTAGCTTTTATCTCCACACATACTGACTTTATTGCCTCTTCTTCTGGATCAAGGTCATTCTTCACTTTTGCCCTTTTATCTCAAGCTTTATTATTAGATGGACATCTGCTACTTTTCCATTTTGTCTGTCCTTTCTAAATTTTAAATACACATAATTATTTCATTCCCAGCCATGGTAACACCACAAATATCCCTGTTACAGCTAATAAGTTAAACCCACCTATCTCTACTTGTGGCATGAATTTGTCTGTTTTGGAATGATCACTTTATGCATTTAGATACAATGCCTTTAATTTTAACATCTTTGCTTTGACTAAGTCAATGATGCACAATTATGTTAAACTCTCTGTCCCTACCTCCCTCGTTCTGTTTATCATGACCCAAACTGCTACTTTGTCCTGTGGCCTTCACCTTTCCCTTTGAATCTTAACTTTCACCATTTCTCAACTCTCCACACTTCTTTTAAAAAAAATTAAAGCCTACAGTCCTTGTAATTTGATTCACTGGAACCCTGGTCCCAATCTAGTTGATGTACTTCCTGTCAAAAAGGGAAAGTTCTCTCTTTTCTCAGTACTGGTTCCAAAGTTGTATGAATCCAAAGTGTGGCCCCCACAAGTCTCCCATTCAAATTTCTGATCCATTTAACTGTAAGCCAATATACTGTACATGTGGTTCAGATAACAATCCAGAGATTATTATCCTGAAAGTTTTGCATTTAAATTTCAACGTGAGTTCCTTTAACTCTCTCAGTAGAACCTCATTTCTAGTTTTAATTATGTTGTTGTTTTCTATGTGAGCCAAAAAAACTGGATCATCCCACTCTTTGTCCCCCTTTGCCCGACTCCAGCTTTGTGAGATATATTTGAACTTAACATGGGGCAGGAAACACAGACTTCATGAATTATATTCATAAGTGCAGACAGAGATACTTCTGTACAGTGGAAGAAGAGAAATATGATCCCTAAATGATGGAATCAACAAAACCAAAAGAGTTTTGAAGATATTGTACTTCAGGCATTCCCCTGTTGAATTATTCCTAACGGCACCTCATTAGAATCGTAAGAAGGCAATCTTTTTTTGAATGCCTTATTGGAGCTAATTAATCCAATTTCCAATTATTTTGTGCCTGTTTGATCTACTTTCCTGAAGGTAGTCTCTCTCTCTCTCTTTTTCTCTCTCTCACACATACACAGCCACACACACCCACGCACATATACACACCCACAAGCATGCAAATTCAAAAAAATCTCAATACTGTATACTATCTTGAATATTAAAATTCTTATATCCATACTATGTATAGAAGATTTTACTTACTGATTTGTTTTAACACACATTTATGTCAAAAATTTTCATGTAATATAAATTAATATACATGGATAGCAATAAGAACAAATATGCTCATACAGGTTACCCCTAGGTTATGGCAGGGTTCCGTTCCTGTGAACTGTTTGTAACCTGAACAGTTTACAAGTCAGAAATGCAGAAGATGCCTGCAGCCAAGCAGCAGCTGGCAAATCCATCCCGTCGTTCTCCCAAATGCTCGATGGTATGTATGGACTGTACATAATAAGATGGGTATTCATAACCTAGGGAGCGCCTGAATTTATTGAAACTGCTTCTGTAAATGTCAAGCCGTAATTACATCCTCCCACCAAGGGTGCTGCTGCAGTCCCTCAGATTTCCAATTCAGACAGCAATGCACAGAAATTGCTAAAATCCAAACTCCTGTGTCCAAAATTGTTGCGAGTTTTCTACTATGACATCTAACCAGTCGCATTAACTAAATATAAAAGAAAATTAAAATAAAGCTGTGAATGCTGGAAACCTGAAATAAAACCAGAAAATTGGTATTGGTATTAGTATTGGTTTATTATTGTCATTTGTACCGAGGTACAGTGAAAAACTTGTCTTACAAACCGATCTTACAGGTCAATTCATTACACAGTGAAGTTACATTAAGTTAGTACAAAGTGCATTGATGTAGTACAGGTAAAAAAAAGCAATAACAGTTCAGAGTAAAGTGTCACAGCTACAGAGAAAGTGCAGTGCAATAAGGTGCAAGGTCACAACAAGGTAGATCGTGAGGTCATGAGGTCAAAGGTCATAGTCCATCTCATTGTATAAGGGAACTGTTCAATAGTCTTATCACGGTGGGGTAGAAGCTGTCCTCAAGTCTGGTGGTACGTGCCCCCAGGCACCTGTATCTTCTACCCGATGGAAGAGGAGAGAAGAGAGAATGTTCTGGGTGGGTGGGGTCTTTGATTATTCTGGCTGCTACACCAAGACAACAAGAGGTAAAGACAGAGTCCAAGGAGGGGAGGCTGGTGTCCGTAATGCGCTGGGCTGTGTCCACGATTCTCTGCAGCTTCTTGAGGTCTTGGGCAGAGCAGTTGCCATACCAAGCCGTGATACATCCTGATAGGATGCTTTCTATGGTGCATCGGTAAAAGTTGGTGAGAGTCAAAGGGGAAAAACCAAATTTCTTTAGCCTCCTGAGGAAGTAGAGGCGCTGGTGAGCTTTCTTGGCCATGGCATCCACGAGGTTTGTCCAGGACAGGTTGTTGGTGATGTTCACTCCCAGGAACTTGAAGCTGTCAACCCTCTCGACCTCAGCACCATTGACGTAGACAGGTGCATGTACACCGCCCCCTTTTCTGAAGTCAATGACCAGCTCTTTTGTTTTGTTGACGTTGAGGGAAAGGTTGTTGTCATGACACCATTCCACTAAGCTCTCTATCTCCTTCCTGTACTCCCACTCATCACTGTTTGAGATACGGCCTACAACAGTGGTATCATCTGCAAACTTGTAGATGGAGTTAGAGCAGAATCTGGCCACACAGTCATGAGTGTATAGGGAGTAGAGTTAGAGGGCTGAGGACACAATCTTGAGGTGCACCAGTGTTGAGAATAATCATGCCGGAGGAATTGCTGCCTATCCTCACTGATTGCGGTCTGTTTGTTAGAAAGTCAAGGATCCAGTTACAGAGGGAGATGTTGAGTCCTAGGTCTTGGAGTTTGGTGACAAGCTTGCTTGGAATTATTGTATTGAAGGCAGAGCTGTAGTCAATAAACAATAGCCTAACGTAAGTGTCTTTACTGTCCAGATGCTCCAGAGCTGAGTGAAGGGCCAGGGAGATGGCATCTGCTGTAGACCTGTTTCGGCGATAGGCGAATTGCAATGGGTCCAGGTTGTCTGGTAGGCTGGAGTTGATGCGTGCCATGACCAACCTCTCAAAGCACTTCATGATGGTGGATGTCAGAGCCAATAACACCTAGCAGGTCAGGCAGCACCTGTGGAAAGAGAAAGAGAATTAACATTTCATGTTAAAGAATCTCTCTGTTTCTCTTTCAAGGGGTGGTGAATCTTTGGAATTTTGTACTTCTGAGTGCTGTGAAGAGTCAGGTAAGTAAAACAGATTGGTAGATTTCTGGATATTCAAGGAATCAAGGGATATGAGGATAAGACAGGAAAATGGTGTGCGAGGTGAAAGATCAGGCATGACCTTGTTGAAAAGGCTTGATGGAACCAAATGGTCTATTCCTGCTGGTCTTTTCAATACTTTTTTTCCCAAAATATAATTTATTCATAAAATATACAGTAATAAATTTGGGATATTCCATTAGCTTCATTCACTGTATCAAGCAATTCAACACATTCACATACAGAGTGTTAAAATCACAAATGGTTCATGCCTAAACATTCTGTTAGAGAATCGTTCAGAAAGCTGTAACACAGGGCCCAGCCTGTCAGTATACAGTGGTTGCTATTTCTGCCGTTCTTATCAAAAATTATGGCTTTAAAATTAAACTGCGTTGTGGCTCCATTTTACCGTTTCATAAGATCACATGACAGACACACTTGCTCTGTACTCTGTGGGTAATGGAAAATGTTAAAGGTGACATAATTTTTAGCACCTTTCACATCCCTTTCAGAATGCTCCAAAGAACTATAGGGCCAATGAAATCCTTTGGAAGTATAGCTACTGTTGCAATTCTGACTATATTTGCATATAGACAATTTGCATACACAAACAGCAATATTAAAATGACCATATCTTGTTTTCATATTTTTTGTATTATGGGAATCAAGCTATATTGGGATAGTGCAGGAAAGTGGCACTGAGCTAAAAGTTCAGCCATGATCTTACAGCATAGTGGAGCAGGCACTAGGGGCTGAATGACCTGCTCGTGTTTCTATTTCTTATGTTTGATTGGGGAATATGTATTGATAGGGACACCCAAAATAAATCCCCAGTTTTTTTTTACAAAAAGTGAGACAAAAATCTTCTACTTCAGCTTGAGGGCAGATGCAGCTTGGGTTTATGTATCAACTGAAAGACAACCCCTCCAACAGCATAACAATCTGTTACTCAGGCATCAGATTTTTTATGCACAAATCTCTAGACTGGAACTTGAACGCACATCTTCCTTATACAGATCACAGAGGGTTAACAGCCTTCACCGAAATGCTAAAATGGGCATGCAATTAGAAATCCTGAACACTTTATTTTGATCAAATGCAGAAAATACGCAAGTCACCATCACCCTTTTTTTGCAATAGATGCTATCCCAAGCATTTGATGTATTTTATTCCTCCTAGTGAGGGTAGGAAGACAGTTTCGTTGTATTCTAATATATGTGAAGTTGGTACTTCCGCAGCCAACTCTCTGTGAGACAGGCAAATCAGTTTGGAAATACTCAGCAGATTCCCCCCCTCCCTCCTGAAATGGTGACGGTATCCCTCCCTCTGCAGCATTTCCAGCATTGGGGGGAAGGGGGGGGGGGTTGCTTTTAGTTCGGATTTCCGACACATGCGGCATTTGTTTCAGTTTGCTGGGAATCGATGACGTCACGCCCAGGTCGCAGCGGCCCCTGGCGGGCAGTGTTGCGCACGCACGCCGGGCCGCCAAGCAGCGCCCAATGGGAAGAGGACGGGAGTGACGCTGCGCCCCAGGGCCCCGCCCCCCGTCCCCCCCTCCCCCGCCCCCCCTACAGAGAGAGAGAGAGAGAGAGAGAGCGCCCGCCAACGGATGTGAGGGACGCAAGATGTACAGTAGGCAATCGTTGGAAGGGAGTCATGGCGGAAGAAGATGAAGCGGTCCGCATATTACAGAGCCTGAGGGGAAAGATCTGTGAGTTTAACCTTCTATTCTCGATCGCGTTGCCTGCTTCTCCCACTCTCCGGGGCTTGGTGGCCTGGCGGGCTCTGCGGCTCCTGACGCCGGCGTTATGAAGCGAGGCAGCGGCGCACGGTGGCCCCGAACTTGCTCTGTGGCACCCCCACCCCTCGCCGGTGAGCCGGTGTGGATGGGTTCGTGCCCTTGTTCCCTCACCACCGGGTCGAGCTGGCACCAGGGCATTGGGAGGCTTTCAGCGCCGGGTTGGCCGCTGATGTTTCTGAAACACCGTCATGTGAGAACGGGAATCTCCAAGCGCCAGCAAAACTTAAGATAGAAATTTCACCGTGCTTGGCTGTGGTGTAAGATACTCATACTTACACCAGCCGTGAGCCTGTGCCCCAGCGGGGAATTATTTCCATAGAAAGATGTGATCGGTGCAATGTGTACATTGCGATTGACCTGCATGTTCTAATAAAATCGGAGTTAAATTTTAGACTGCAATATAACTTTTGTTTTCGCATCTGGTGCAAAAATCGCTGAAGTTCTTTCAGTGGGGATGACAAGTCGAAAATGCTGATCCGTTGCGATATGTTTTTTTAAGCAGCGGATTTTCTTCATTTTTCATAAACGCAATCGCGGTTTGCCGTTCCTGTATCACATTGGCGCCCATGCCTTTATTGCTATCGTTAATCCAGTGACTATGCTCAATGTATAAATCTTCATACATTGCCTTCGGGTCTACTACAATTATTCTAAAGTCTTGCGTGTCATTGATACTGTTTTTCGACAGTGTAATTCTTCGAGTCAAATTTATTTTCCCTGTATTTTTAGTTTAATCCAACCTTTTGTAATTACATTAAGTGAAGAATGCCTTCCACTGTTCCATTGCATAGCTAATATAAACTCTCGTGTAGTGGTTGAGGATTAAGTACTATGTCATTCTAATTTGGATTTTAACTTCACTTCAGCACGTAAAAGGATTACGAATTCATTCATAATTTTGGCATGCCTATTTTTTCTGGTTCTATTGACCCACTTAATTTAAATTCATCATAAATGCTCATTATTTAATATTAATTTGCATTAAGTTGTTTTATTGTATTAAAATGCTTCAACGTCTCATCTAGAATATTGCACTACTGATTGGCACAAAAAGGGTCAGCTTGGACTGTGGTTTAACATGTGCTATGAGATTACTTCCACTGAACTGACTGGCAAATCCTTTAATATAGAAAATATTAATAACAAAACCATTGATTCATCTAGTGTTGAATACTTTAATAAGAATGCCATGTTGCTTGTAAACTAAAAGTTTTTCTGCTAACAACATGGATATTGAACAATTGTCTGAATTTGCATTGTCTCCTGAGTGTATTGAGAGAGTTCTTGTTGAAGAATTATGGTACTATTTGGAGTTTTTTTGTACTATTATGAAGTACATATATGGTTGACAAGGTACTGGGTTTGGTGCTAGATTGTGATTGTGGTTAGTATTTTTATTGCAAATGAGGTGCTTTGGATTGCATTCTTCACCGCTAAAGGATTGATTTTTGGAAAGGCCCCTTCACTCCACGAGTAAATATTAAGTGCAAACAATGCAGACTTCAACATTAATGGTGGCTATTCATTGCCAGATCTCAGATTCTGCTCTTTTCTGCTTAAACAACAACGTTCAGTGTTTGAGGAATACGGAGGTAACTCTGGCTTATCTTTGTTGCTCTACAAATTGACACTTTTCTCATCCACCCTCATGCCCGTCAATGAATCTGAGCAGATCGACAATTTCTTTATAAGGTAAGGATGCTGGCTGCCATTGGCATATCATGCATCCGCACCTCAATTTTAGAACAGTCACCCACGTTTTCTGTGGCTTTATCTACCCTTTTTTTGGGGCAGTGCTTGTCTTCAATCTGGACTCCTGAAAATCTGTTTTAATTTGTTCCATCATTAGTGGCTGTGCATTTGGCTATGTAAGCCCCTTCTGATATTCCTTCTCTTCACCTCCATGTCTCCCGCTTCCTCAAAGATGCTCCTTTTTAAAAGCTTGGATAAAACTTTGTCACTTGTTTTAACATCTTCCCATGTATTGTAAATTTTCTCTAACTCCTGTCAAGCACTTTGGACGTTTACTATATTAAAGGGACAGTAGCACTTCAAGTTGTTGCATTTTGAAATCGTATTACTACATTTTTGGAGGCAGATGTATGGTTCCTCAGCAAAACAAAAACATTAGAGATGGGGTTTAGACTGAGCACCAGAAAGAGAGGGGGTTTTGGACCTGCACATTTTTGTGTCACTTGACTGAGGTGAGCCATAGGGAAAATCCCATGCTGCCAGTTGTAGTACGAAGAGCTGAGAGGATTGTAGACTTGTTTTTCTCTACTCAGTGCAAGATTGTTGGTATCTGCTATTGGTACCATCGGCTGCCGTTCTTCATTGACTTCGAGATACTGATTCTTTGGGAGTTGGAAGGAAAAAGCCAAATGGAGGGCAGTTCTGTTTACATTTGCACCACATATCATAGATTACTTTGTCTCAATGCATTATTGAACCTAGTTTCAAGAGTTCCAGTTTTGCTCATTAGCTTATTCTGTAACTCCACGCACTGCTTATTTTCATTTCTTGAGTTGATACTGTGCCTGTGTAATCCTTTCTATTATCAATCTATAACAAATTTCACAATTCAGTTACTTTACTCGGTGTTAAATAAAATGGGAAATACTGGAAGCAATAGCCAGGTCGGGAAGAATCTGAGAAAGGAGAAACAGGTTAACGTTTCAGGTTGGAGACATTTGTGTTTCATGAAGGGGAAAAGTATTGGGCGTATTGTGCACACTTATAACATTATTGATATATTAAGTTGTGCTGATATTGTGAAAACAATTGCATTTTAGTATTTGAAATAAAAACAATAAGTTGGAAATATTATGTCGCGTGTATGGAGAGAAAAACAAAGTTTCAGGTTGATGGTCAGATTTCCAACATCTGTGGTATTTTGTTTTTATATTTTAATGTTTGCCCTGCATATTGCATAGTACCTTACATTTCTGTTTTTGAACTGGTTGTTTGGAACGCTTATTTAGTGGTCGCCCTTAGAACCATAGAAAATTTATTACATTCAGCTCATTGTGTCTATGTTGGTTGAATAACTGCTACACAACATAATCCCATCATCTAGCAATGCGTTGGTAGTGCTGCTGTTCAAGTACTCATTAAGTATGAATAGAGTTCTGCCTCCACTACCCTTTCAAATCCATGCTCCTACTATCATCTGGGTAAAAAATAATTTTTCCACATTCCCCCCCCCCCCCCCCCCCCAAATCCCTCAAATAATTATGATAAATATGTCCTTTTATTTTAATTCTGTGCTTGGAGAAGGGTAGGGAGTTCCTTTCTATTTATCTAGACTGTTCATAATGTTATTCATCTTAATTAAGTCTCCCCTCTGCTCTCTCATTTCCAAAGCAAGCTGTGCTAACTAGTCCAACCTTTGCTCATATCTGCAGTTTTCCATCCAGACAACTTTGTAAAAATCTTCTGCAACCTCTCAAGTAGAGTTCCATCTTTTCCTCAAGTGTGATGTTCAGAACTACACACAGTGCTCTAGCTTCAGCCTTACTAGTGTTGTATACAGTTTTAGCATAACCTTGCTATGTACTGTGTATTGGTTTATACATCTTGTTTTCTCACTTCCTTTCTTATGTGAACAATTTGATTTGTCCTTGCAACTACTTGTGTCTATTGTATATCAAGGTGTTTTTGGGACCTAGTTCTTGTATGGAGAGCAAAACTAGGATAATGCTGAGAATTTTCACCGTGGAAAGCCACCATATAGTGTGATTTTTGTTCTATGCAAAAAATACTGCAGATGTTGGAATTATGAAATATGACAGTGTTGGAACTACATAACAAGTTACAGTGTTTATGAAGCAGAAATAGTGTTGGCTTTTCTGGTCAGTGACCATTATTTTGGATTTTCAGAGTCTGCAGTATTTTGGTTTTAGTGAAAGATCATCAACTGGCAGTTCTGATGGAAAAACACGATGATGCTGGAGGAACTCAGCAGGCCAGGCAGCATCCGTGGAGAAAAGCAGGTGGTCAACATTTCGGGTCAGGGCACTTCTTCAGGATTGAAGATAGGAAAAGGGGAAGCCCAAGATGTAGAGGAGAAAAACAGAGCAGTGATAGGTGGACAAAAGAGGGGAGGTGGGGTGGGCACAAGGTGGTGAAAGGAAAGAGAGCGAGAAAATTATTTGGGATTGTTGGTGCTGATGAAAGCTTGTCAACTTGAGATGTTAACTGTGTTTATCTTTTGAGAGATGTTGCTTGACTTGAATATCTTCAATATTCTCTGAATACTAATTGTAGAATTAGTATCTCGGAGTGCACAGGAGGAATTGTGAGACGTTCGTTCATAATTGTAACCCTTGATTCTCAGCAATAATTTCTGTATCAGTTTTCAAATATGTTTTTGTTTCTTTTCAAGCTGAAGAAATTTTGCTCTTGTGTTACTGAGGAAGCACTTGAAAGGTTTTGATACTGCTTTGTACAGGCTTTTTATGCCAAGTTCATTAGCCAGGTAAATGCACAGCATGGTATGAAGTCATGGAGTAAAGGTCTTAAGTTTGTACTTAGGTAAATAGATACACAACAGAGGCCTTGGTGTTCAAGGCTTAAAGGAAGGAGAGTGAGAAAATTATTAGGGGTTGTTCGTGCTGAAAGCTCTTCACTGAACTGCAAGAGTGAGCATAGATTAGGGCTAAATCAATCTTGATTTTAATTGTTACTCTTCTCTATCCCTTATGAAATAAGCTGATAACAAAATGATCACTTGACCAATGTGCAGATTGTTGTTGGCTTCCAGAAGGAGTACTTAAGTGTCAAAATCTAGCCCTGGCAAAATATACAGTAATTGTCTTTCAGGATCGAGGATGATTTGCTTCCACTCTGGTTCTGTCCGTTTTGAGTGATACATGAGGCTATAATGGGGCATGCATACTTGACCATGGATTGGACCAGAGGTTTCTGATGGGATAGCTGGCTGTGTAGTTTGAGATGGTGTGCTCCTTTTGCTGTTTACATTGACTCTGTGCGCCCCTGACACGTGGTTTCTAGGTTATAAGTGCCACCCTGAATGTTCCTTTTCCACTTTGAGTAGATTCCCAAGAGCTGGTGGTGATTTTTTTCCAAGGAGCCTTTGAGAGTATCCTTGAATCTTTTTCTTTGGCCACCAAGTAATCTCCTCTTGTGGGAAGAGCTCAGACTGCTTTGGAAGTCTGGTGTTGGGCATGTGAATGACAAGGTCTTCCTAGTTGACTGGACTGAGTTTAATTACGGCCTTAGCATTGGCGATGTTGGCTCAGGAGAGGATACTGATGTTGGTTTGGAGGATTTTCGGAGACCGTGATGGTGCTGTATCACCAGTACATCAAAGTGCTTGCTGTAGGTTAGTTCGTCTCTGTAGCATATAAGAGAGCTGGGATCACAGCTGCCTGGTGGATCAATAATTTATTAATATGGTTAAAACTTGAGTTTCAAATAACTAAAATCAAAGATTAGATTTCATACCACCATACATACACACCTGCAACTCCAAACCCCCAACGTTTTATTTCCCCTTTTGCCAAAGGAGTATGCAAGATAAACAAGAAGCAGCTCTGAAGCATAATGACTGTCAACAATGGAAATGCAAATCATTAATTGTTTCTTTTGGCATTGAACTATGCAGTTTAGAGTTAAGGTCACAGATCAACAATTATCTCATTAAATGGTGGGATGTGCTTGGACAGTTAAATAATCTATTCTAGCTTTTAGTTTATTAAAACTTGGAGAACGTCTTTTAAATAGTGCATGTAATATTTTAAAAACTTAAAATCCTCTACTTTTTGTTTGCTCAGGTTGCTAACCTGATAGGAAAAAAATCAAACTAGATTGTCAGAATTTTGTACTCATAGAAAAATGGCTGGTCCTGAATGTTAATATAACTAAGCCTTTGTATGGGGTTTATGAATGATGTGATCAGAATTATGTCTTCTACAAGAAAGAAGCACTTAGTACATTACTCGTGTGGGTTCTTGTAAAGAAATATCAGATATGACCATGCCCTTAAGTTTTTGATTTTTCAAATATTTATTCACTTGCTTTTCCAAAGTTGTTATGGATTCTGCTTCCTCCTGTTTCTAGTAGTGTTTGTTGTCCTAACAATCTAATGGATTTTCAAACAAAGCAAACCTCTATTTTTCTTTCTAGCAATTAAGTTATTGACCAACGAATGTATTTTTAACTTATTAAAAGCACTCCTAATCTTATCTTGATATTCTAATGGAGGGAAAAACTGCCTGGTTTCTCCAGTTGCTGCTCACAGATACATTCTCTCATTGATATCTTAATGACTTCCTGCCATTGCCTTGTAGATTTGACATTCTTCCTCAAGTGAGCCACCCAAAATTTGATATTGGAAATAAGATCAGCCACATCTTGTGTTTCCACCTATCACCTGCCAACATACATGCGCATGCACACGGAGTCTGGTTCCACCTATCATTTATCAGCTTGTCTCTCACCCCTCCCTCTCGCTTTGTACTGGATATCTTTCCTTTGCACTCTTAGTCCTGCTTGATCCACTGAGTTCTTCCAGTGGTTTTTTTTGCTACATCAATTTGAATGTGTACTTTCATTTTAAAGTGGAAAAAACATCTTGAGACACTACTTGGAGTTATAGAGGCACTCCCACGTGACAAAAGGAGGAGGTAGAAATTGTGAGGGAAGTGTGAGTTAAGAGGTGGGTTAATAAAAATGTTTGAGAAAATTGGGTGAGCTGTCTCAAAGACTAGTCAAACCTTTATTCAAAAAGGGCAGCAGGAATGTCAGTTAATTACAAACCTGTGAGTCTAAAGTTAGTGGTAGACAAGTTATTGGAAATGTTTGAGGAACAGGATGAATCCATACTTGGAAAGACAGGGATTTATCAAAGCGAGTCAGTATGGCTTTGTTGCGAGGGCCCATGACTGATCAATTTGAAACTTTTGAAGAGGTAACAAAATGTTTTGATGAGGGCAGTGCAGTTGATATTGTCTACATGTTCTTCTGTAAGCCTTTGACAAGGTCCCACGTGGGATACTGGTCCATGGGATTCAAGACATGTCGGCAATCAGTTCTAAAATTTGGCTTGGTAGTAGGAGGCAGGATAATGGTGGAGGATTGTCTTTGTGAATGGAAACCTGTGACCTGTGATATTCCACGGGGATTGGTGCTGGGACCCTTGTATACATTATTTGGATATGAGTGTAGGGGGTATGATAAATAAGTTTGCATGCACAGAAACAGGCCCATCAGCCCACCATCAACTATCCATCTCCCAGCATTTGGTACCAGCCTTCTATGCCTTGGCAATTCAAGTGCTTGCCTAGATACTTTAAGGTTGTGAAAATTAGTGATGATGTTGATAGTGAAGAGGATAGTCTTGGGCTACAAGAAGGTATTGATCTGTTGGTAAGATGGGTGGAGCAATGGCAGATGGAACTTAATCATGATGAGTGGACTTTGAGATGATTGTAAGGATAGGACATACACAATGAATGCTCCAGGGAGCATTGAGGTAGCAAATCCGAGGGTCCCTGAAAGTGGCTGCATTTGTAGATTAGGTGGTGATGAAGGTGTTTGGATTACTTGCATTTACTAGTTAGGGAGTAGGATGGTTATGGTACAACTTCATAAAAATATTGTTTAGGCCACAGCTGGAGTACTGTGTCTAGTTCTGGTTGCCATGCTACCAGAAGGACATGATTGCAGAGAAGATTTGCTTGGAGTGTTTCAGTTATGGGTAGAGACAGAACAGGCTCGGTTTGTTTTCCTTGGCTTGGGGGTGGGTGAGAGGGTGGTGGAATGCCTGATGGAGATGTATAAAATTGAGGGGCAGATAGTAGGAAACGTTTCCCCATCACAGAGGTGTCTAAAACTAGATGACATAGATTTGGGGTAAGGGGCAGGAGGTTTGGAGGGGATCTGAGGAGGAATTCTTGCACCCAGAGGGTGGTTGGAATTTGGAACACACTGGGTAAGTGGGTGGTGGAGGCAGGTCCTCTCGCAACCTTTAAGTACCTAGGCAAGCACTTGGATTGCCAAGGCATGGAAGGCTGGTGCCAAGTGCTGGGAAATGGGATTAACATGGATGGACAGTTTTTGATGGTGGGCTGATGGGCCTGTCTCTGTGCTTGGTGACTCTTTAACAGTCTGGCATATTTGTATCCACTGATCCACCAATTGTTGCAGTACAAGTGATGCCCATGTTATGGCAGTTTGGATAACAGAAATTCGCCCTTACAGAATTCACAAATCGCTGCCAAAAAATCTGGGATGCAGAATAAAAATTGGCTGATACAAAATTTCTATGGGGGAGAATAAAGTAAATAAAAATTTTATTTTTGCAAGTTTCATTTCTTAATTCATGTGCAGATGACAAGGCTTTGTATTATAGAAAATCAGTCTTCTAGGATTACAAACCCCCCCCCCCCCCCCGCCCCCCCCCCCACCCACCCAATAATGCAACGGTCACCTTTATGCAGTCGGAAAAGAGTGGCTCTGTGGTCCTCAGCGATGACTCCACAAACCTGCTGATAAATACCACCAGCTGCAGCTGAGTGAATGTGCTGCTGTATCTTGAATAGTGCATAGAGTAAACAGTGAGGGTAGCAAGATCACAGGACTGATCGCTGAATAAGAAACTTTAATGTCTATGATTAAGATAAGCAGGCCAAGTCCTGAAGGACATAACTGCACCAGGTGGAAAGAACTAACATGAGAGAAAAATTAATTTGATATTCTTTTCACAAATTGACTTGTTTCAGGTTCAGCTGTCTGTGACAGTATTCTTAGGCATACAGTGGCATGCAAATGTTTGGGCAGCCCTGGTCAAAATTTCTGTAACTGTCAATAGCTAAGTGAGTAAAAGATGACCTGATTTCCAAAAGGCATAAAGTTAAAGATGACACATTTCTTTAATATTTTAAGCAAGATTACTTTTTTATTTCCATCTTTTACAGTTTCAAAATAACAAAAAAGGAAAAGGGTCCGAAGCAAAAGTTTGGGCACCTGCATGGTCAGTACTTAGTAACACCCCCTTTGGCAAGTATCACAGCTTGTTAACACTTTCTGTAGCCAGCTAAGAGTCTTTCAATTCTGGTTTGGGGGATTTTTGCCCATTCTTCCTTGCTAATGTTCCTAGTTCTGCGAGATTCTTGAGCCATCTTGCATGCACTGCTCTTTTGAGGTCTATTCACAGATTTTCGATAATGTTTAGGTTGGTGGTCTGTGAGGGCCATGGCAAAACCTTCAGCTTGTGCCTCTTGAGGTAGTCCATTGTGGATTTTGAGGTGTGTTTAGGATCGTTATCCTGTTGTAGAAGCCATCCTCTTTTCACCTTCAGCTTTTTTAAAACTTTACAGACGGTGTGTTGTTTGCTTCCAGAATTTGCTGGTATTTAATTGAATTCATTCTTCCTTCTACCAGTGAAATATTCCCTGTGCCACTGGCTGCAACACAAGCCCAAAGCATGATCAATCCACCCCCATGCTTAACAGTTGGAGAGGTATTCTTTTCATGAAATTCTGCACCCTTTTTTCTCCAAACTTTCCTGTGTCCTCACCACAAGGTCCAGCATCAGAAATTTGCAAAGGAATATCTAAACAAGCCTGATGCATTTTGGAAGCAAGTCCTGTGGACTGATGAAATTAAAATAGAACTTTTTGGCCGCAATGAGCAAAGGTATGTTTGGAGAAAAAAGGGTGCAGAATTTCATGAAAAGAACACCTCTCCAACTGTTAAGCACTGGGGTGGATCGATCATGCTTTGGGCTTGTGTTGCAGCCAGTGGCACGGGGAACATTTCGCTGGTGGAGGGAAGAATGAATTCATTTAAATACCAGCAAATTCTGGAAGCAAACATCACACCGTCTGCAAATTTTTTAAAAAGCTGAAGATGAAAAGAGGATGGCTTCTACAACAGGATAACGATCCTAAACACACCTCAAAATCCACCATGGACTACCTCAAGAGGCACACACTGAAGGTTTTGCCATGGCCCTCAAGGTCCCCCGACCTAAACATCATCGAAAATCTGTGGATAGACCTCAAAAGAGCAGTGCATGCAAGATGGCTCAAGAATCTCACAGAACTAGAAGCATTTTGCAAGGAAGAATGGGCGAAAATCCCCCAAACAAGAATTGAAAGACTCTTAGCTGGCTACAGAAAGCATTTACAAGCTGTGATGCTTGCCAAAGGGGGTGTTACTAAGTACTGACCATGCAGGTGCCCAAACTTTTGCATTGGGCCCTTTTCCTTTTTTGTTATTTTGAAACTGTAAAAGATGAAAATAAAAAAGTAATCTTGCTTAAAATATTAAAGAAATGTGTCATCTTTAACTCTATACCTTTTGGAAATCAGGTCATCTTTTACTCGCTTAGCTATTCACAGTTACAGAAATTTTGCCTGGGGTGCCCGAACTTTTGCATGCCACTGTAACTATTCAGTCATTATGAAGGAAGTGCACACTCCATTGTGCTGTGTGGCATGAGACAGGTTCGGAACAGGTATTGTAAGTTGAAGACCAACAGCTCATGAATGCCTCGTTATCATCAGCAACAGAATTGCATTCTGCCACAAACTTGCGGACTGGTATATTTCTCCATCCACCATTGCCATAAAGCCACTGGACCAACCCTGGTTGAATGAGAATGCCAGAAAGAGCACCATTATCTGAAAATAAGGATTCAATCTGGTGAAGCTGCAAGTGAGACTAAATGCACATTGAGTTGCAGATGTGCAGTTGAATAATCCCTTATCCACAATACTGAATCAAAGCACCCATTTGCATCCAGTTCTAGATGCATGTGGGTAATTAAACAACAAACAAGTGGAGAAGGACAAAGATGTATCAGTGCAAAAGAAAAAGGCTGCAGGGTTTCCTGTCGGCTTCAGTCAGAACTGATTAATAAAACATCTCTGCCTTCTTTAGTGTCACCTTCATTACAGAAACCAGTCTGCAGCCATTTGAGTTTCTTCTGTGTGGTGCAAGGAAACAGTTGCACATTATGCATAATGCAAAGGCCATAGGCAAGAGGGGAAGTGAGTGACTGGTCTTGACATCGTGGTGGCATTTGACAGGCTAGCGTTAGGAGCTCTAGAAAAGGTCGAGTTGATTGGATTTGGGGAGAACACTCTGTATAGTTGGAGGTCTACAGAGTCTATATGAAAATGATAGTGGTCGTTGGAAGCCAGTCTTCTTGCATTTTGTATTTTTGTATTTTCTCGTTGCGTAGGAGGCCACAGATTAGCCAAGAGTCTATGGTTACTATTGTAGAGCACCTGGGGGAAATCCATGTGGTGATGGTGAGAGTGCGCAAATTGAACATGGCATCAGAGGTCAGGATTGAAGCCGATTTGCTGGAGCTATGAGGGACCAGCACCAACTCTTGTGCTGCCCAAAATCCAAGTCCCAACATTTTATTAGGTGATCCTCATCTTCAGGCCTGAAGTACTGGCTGCAAATTATTTGGATTTGCTGTTTCTCTTTTGGGCCGCCTTGTTAATTATCACATGACTTGCTCCTCCTCTGTTGTGACATCTGTTTTTGTTATTCCATGAATTGATAATTGCTTGTTGCCAAATGTTAATTATTTGCTTTACAGTTTTGTTGAGATAGTATCATAGATTGGTTACAGCACAGAACAAGGCTATTTGGCCTATCGAGCCTGTGCTGATTCTGTACAAGAGCAGTTATCATGTATCATATTTGCATCAGAATCAATTTTTTAAAAATTCAGTTTTCATTACTGGGCTAAAGCCATATTTCCTTCTGATTAATTTTAAATGCATTGTCTTAACCCTACTGTTTATTAAAACTATTTTGGTTCATGTAGTTATGCTTATGCTTGTTTATGCTGAGGGGAAGATGGAATATGTATTGTTACGAACTAGGTTACTATTAGTGAATGTCCCTTTAAGATAGAGCATAGTGTGTGTGGAGTGCTGACGACAACAGAAGATAAGGGACGTAATGACATTTTTGAGGCAGGCAGTTGGAGTCAGTGGAAGAGAGAGAAGAAAGGGAGACAGCAGCCTGCTAGTCTCTATTGATGGACGAAAAACAGTAACTGTGCCTGTCACTACAATCCACGTTTGGATTATTGGAGTAATCTGGTGGAATCCACTTTGTCGTTAACCTGTAGAGGGAAACGAGTATTTGTGTGGACAGCCACGTCTCGGATGCTTTTCGGGGTGGCAGATATTTTGGAATAAAGCAGTGGAGTTTACTTTGTTGCTGACCTGTAGAAGGAAGCAGGTATTTGTGTGGGCGGCCACAATTCGAGTGCCTTTTGGGGTGAGGCAGATGCGGTGGAGTGGTCACTGCTGAGTAGACACTGAGGTGTGGTATGGGTTCCATCATGGAACGTTCGGATTTTGTAATCTCTATTTTCTCTCTCTACATCTATGTCTTATCTTCAGTCAACGCTGGTTGTTGAAGAAGCCTTTGCTCATGTTTCACCTTACGGCTTGCTGAACTGAACTTTTGAGAATTATTCCTGGACTTGGAGTTTGGGAATTTGCCACACACACACTAAGTTTAGTTTTGGGGTTAATGTTTAAGATTTAACATTTTTACTTCTAAAACTCTAATGTTTTTACTTTTATTTTTCTCATTATTATAAGTAGTTATTAATAAAGTAGTTTTTTTTAACACCGATACATGACTCAGTGTATTTCTTTTGTTGCTGGTTTGTAACAGTATCTACCCTGTCAAAGTGTTTACCTATCTTGATCTCGGTTAGATTTTCTTTAATCTTCTATATTCAAGGAATTATGACCCTCAATGTAACCATTGGCATTGGTTTTCCCCTTTTATCCCTAGTGTTGAATTTGTGCTGCAGTCGCACTTTCCTGACAAATGAAGCACAGAACTCTACTCGTGTTATGCTCTTGTCCATGACAATGGTAATGGTGCAGTAGTTAAATTACTGGACAAATGATCCAAATTCAAATCCTGCGACGGCAATTATGGAATTTTTTAAAAATTAATTTTTGGGATCTAGGAGGTTAAAGAAATTTGGTTTGTCCCCTTTGACTCTCACCAACTTTTACCGATGCACCATAGAAAGCATCCTATCTGGATGTATCATAGCTTGGTATGGCAACTGCTCTGCCCAGGACCGCAAGAAGCTGCAGAGAGTTGCGGACACAGCCCAGTGCATCATGGACACCAGCCTCCCCTCCTTGGACTCTGTCTTTACCTCTCGTTGTCTTGGTGAAGCAGCCAGCATAATCAAAGATCCCACCCACCCGAGACATTCTCTCTTCTCTCCTCTTCCATCAGGTAGAAGATTCAGGAGCCTGAGGGCACGTACCATCAGACTTGAGGACAGCTTCTACCCCACTGTGATAAGGCTATTGAATGGTTCCCTTATACAATGAATGGACTATGACCTCACGATCTACCTTGTTGTGACCTTGCACTTTATTGCACTGCACTTTCCCTGTAGCTGTGACACTTTACTCTGTACTGTAATTGTTTTTACCTGTACTACATCTATGCACTCTGTACTAACTCAGTGTAACTGCACTGTGTAATGAATTGACCTGTATGATCAGTTTGCAAGACAAGTTTTTCACTGTACCTTGGTACAAGTGACAATAATATACCAATAGTTGTTGATGGTCAAGCTGATACTTATTTACCATTTTTGAATGCCCTTGAGAAAGTAATGATAGGCCACTGCCTTGAACTGTTGCAGATCTTCTGGTGTGGCAACATCCAGGGTGCTGTTCAGTTGAGTGTCAGGATTTAAACCTAGCAATGTTGGAGGACTGGTGATGTATTTCCAAATTGATGATGTGCAACTTGGAAAGGAATTTTAAGGCGATGATGTTCCCGGGCACCTGCTGCCCTTGTTTTCTTGGTAGTTAGAGGTTGTGGGTTTGGGAGATGTCAGAATAGTCTGGCGCACTAACTCCAATGGATTTTGTAGATTATGCACACTGCAGCTGTGTGTGCTGGTGGTGGAGACAGTGAATGTTTAGGATAGTTAAAGGGGTGCCAGTCAAATGGGCTTCTTTTTCCTTGATGGTGTTGGCCTTTTTGAAGGTTATTGGCGGTTCACTCATCCAGGCAAGTGGAGCCTTTTCCATCATGCTTCTGATCTGTGCCTTATTGTAGTTGGTGGAGAGGGCTTGGGGATGAGTCATTCACTGTAGGGTACCCAGCCTCTGACTTGGTCTTGTAGCCATGGTATTTGTGTGACTAATCCAGTTGCATTTCTGATCAGTGGTAATCTGCAAGTTATTAATAATGGTGTGGGATTCAGTAAAGATAATGCCATTGATTGTCAGGGTGGTTAGACTTTTTTTGTTGTTGGAGGTGGTCATTGACTGGGATTTTTGTGACCATTAATGATCTGGAATTTGTGTGTGAGTGTGTGTGGGGGGGGGGGCGGGTGGAAACAGCAATTCATCTTGTTTATGGAAGGAAATATGATATCTTTTCTTGAGTCTTGCATTTGTGATTCCAGATGTAATTGACATTTAACACTCTCTGAAAATTGCTGAACCATCACTGCTATGTTGAAATGGGGAATAAAGCCAGATGGACTAGTATTGACCTAAGCATTGAATTTGGATACAGAAAATTTGCTCCCAATATCGTCGACCTTGTGTTTGCTCATGTCTCCATCACTAGGGAAGTTAATGAGCCTGAAAATTGGTAAATCAGAAGGACCTGGTGAATTTCAGCCCAGAGTGTTGAAAAGGTGCCTCCGGATATAGTGAATGCTCCGGTTATAGAACCATAGAACAATACAAGCCCTTCGGCCCACCATGTTGTGCCGCCCTTCAAACCACACCTAAGACTATCTAACCCCTTCCTCCCACATATCCCTCTATCTTAAATTCCTCCATATGCTCATCTAACAATCTCTTGAACTTGACCAACATACCAAACCCTTCCAGCAAACCCTCCTACTCCTTTAGTCCTTGTATGTTTATGCAGCTGGTCTTTAACTACGTATTATTCCTAACCCCATGATGGTGTAGATTAATTAAGTCAGGAGTGATTCTGAACTAAAAGAACACTGGGAATGCAAACAAGGTAGTGTGTGTGGAAGGAGAAAAACTCAAGTTAGTTGTACAGGTGGGTGACTTGACACAAAGGCAGCTTGTTACTTGTTACTTCACTGATGGGTATTTTCAGCATTCTTGTTTCAGATTACCAGGAAGTTTCAGTTTGGTTTGTTCCCCCGCGCACCCCCCCCCCCCCCACCCCCCACCCCCCACCCCCGGTTCTCATTTGTCTTCCTCTGTTTACACCCCCCTTAGGCAGATCAGCAAAGATTAAAAAGCAATGACTATCCTCTCATAGACAGGACTAACAGCATTGTTTTTCCTAGATTGTCTTGCTTCAGCCTATCACAGACATTCCATCTTCATCTTCCATGGGTTCTGGAATGGTCTCTGCAGACTGGAGGTCCACAAATCTGAAACAGCTATTTAAGGGGGAAGGGAGAGAAATGGAGAACTGTTTTTTGACATTGGCAGTTTGGAAGAAGCTTCATCTATTATTATGACATAATATCAAGGCACTTAAAAAGTAATTATGATTGAGCAGTTATTGTGGATTTATGAAAGATGATCATGCTTGACTAGTCTATTCAAATTCTTTGAGGATGTATCTTGTAGAGTAGACAAGGGAAATTGGTGGGTGAGGTGCATTTGGATTTTCAGAAGCTTTGCAATCTCACAGGAGACTGGTGAACAAGGTTGGAGAGCATGGAATTGAGGGTAATGTACCAGCATGGGTTAACAGGTAGAAAACCAAGAGTAGGAATAAACAGGTCCTCCTCAGCTTTGCAGCCTGTGACTATTAGGGGTAAAGAAGGGATAATGTGTTTGGGCTCCAGCTATGCAGGATCTACATCAACGATATGGCTGATGGGATCAAACGTAACACTTTCAAGTTTGCTAAAGGTATGAAACTAAGTGGGAATATGAGCGATGAGGATGCAAAAAGGCTTCAAGAGGATATAGTCAAGCTAAGTAGAGACGCAAGGCACTGCATATGCTGGAATCTGGAGCAACAAACAAAATGCTGGAGGAACTCAGTGGGTCAGACAGCATTTGTGGAGGGAAATGGACAATCAATATTTTGAGTTGAGACCCTTCATCTTTGCCAGTCAATAAAACTAAAGATCCAATTGTTGACTTAAGGAAGGGGAAGGAGGGTGAACATGTGCCAATCTATGTTGGGGGATTAGCGGTGGAGAGAGTTAATGACTTTAAATTCCTGGGCATTAACATGTAGGCTGTGAACATAGATGCAACCACAAGGAAAATGTGTCAGCATCTCTACCTTCTTAGGAGATTAAGGAGGTTTGGTTTGTCACCGAAAACTAACAAACTTCTACAGACGTACTGTTGAAAGTGTCCTGACTAGTTGCATCATGGTCTGGTATGGCAATTCAAATGCGCAGGAATGTAAGAAGCTGCAGAGAGTAGTGGACTCTGCCCAATACATCACGGGCACATCCCTCCCCACCATCGGTAGTATCTACAGGAAGCGCTGCCTCAAGCAACAGCCATCGTCAAAGATCCCCACCATCCGAACCATGCCATCTTTTCGCTGCTACCATCAGGTGCCTGAAGTCCCACACCACCAGGTTCAAGAACAGCTACTTCCCTTCAACCATTTGGTTCTTGAACCAACTGGCACAACCCTAATCACTAGAGTTTAGTAACACTATGATCAATTTGCATTGAAATGGACTTTGCTTTTTTTGTTCTAATTGTTTTCTTTGTTGTAAAAAATTGTGTATAATTTGTGTTTCTTGTGAATGCTGCTTACATGATGCTATATGTTGTGATGCTGCTGCAAGTAAGTTTTTCATTGCACCTGTGCAGACATGTACTTGTGCATATGACAAACTCGACTTTGACTTTGACGGGTCTTGACCCAAGATATCGACTGTCTGTTTCTCTCCACAGATGCTGCCTGACCTGCTAAGTTCAGTCATGCTAAGTAAGTGGCAGATAGAGTATAATGTGGAAAAATGAGAATTGATCTACATCATTAAAATAAGATGCTAAGTGTTTTCAATGGTGAGACATTTGGAAATGTTGATATTCAAAGAGACCTGGGCATCCTTGACCCAAGTGTCTGAAAACTAATATACAGGTACAGATATTTTGGGAGGCAATTGTTATGTTGGCCTTTTATGGCAAAAGAATTTGAGCACAAGAATCCTACTACAGTCAGTTAATGCGTAAATGACTTGGTGCCTGGAGTACTGTGTACAATTTTGATCTCTTTACCTAATGATACACTTGCAATGGAGGTAGTGCAGTGAAGATTCACCAGGCTGGTTCCTGGAATGGTGAGTACATCATATGAGGAGAGACTTAAGCTACTAAGTCTTTGTCTACTAGAGTTTGGAAGAGTGAAAGGTGACTTTTTAGGAATGTACTATGTTATTCCTGGTTGAGAAGCCTTGAATGTGTGGTTACAGTTTCAACGTAAAGGACTGGCTACTTGGGACTAAGATGAGAAGAATCTCTTCACTCAAACCACAGTAAATATAGAATTCTCTATCCAGGTCTTCTGTGGAGGCATGTTCATTGCTTTGCACTCAAAATAGAAATAAATATATTTCTGGATATTAAGGATGTGTGGATGGAGCAAGAAAATAATGTTTGAGTTAGAAGATCACCATGTCAAATGTTGGTGTGTCGTGAATGGTCTACTCTAATTTATTATGTTCTTATCAAGGGGGTTAAAAGTGTAACGGCAGTGTCCTAGGCCCACTTATCTTTAGCAGATTCATTAATAACCTTTCTTCCCTCATTGGGATGCTAAGAGGCTTGTAATGGGACTATTTGCTTATGATACCACAATGTTCAATTCCATTTGCAATTCCTTGTCAAATGAATCACTCTATACCTGAACTTGGCAAGACCAAGGCGACACTCGAATATGGGCTGATAAACGGCAAGTAACAATGGTGCCATGAAAATGCAAGACAATAGCCAACTGCAAAATAGAAAGAGTCTAATCACCTACCCTTGACACTTGGTGACATTACCATCACAGTTATTCATCATAAATATCCTGGCATCACCAGTGACAAAAGAAAAAGTCAACTGGATCAGCTACAGAGCAGGTCAGAGGCTGGGTCTCCTGTGTAAGTGAACAAACTCTTTGCACCAGAAAGACCTTCTACCATCCACAAGGTAAAAATAAGGAATGTGTTGGAATACTCTTATATGCCTGGGTGAGAGCAGCTCCAACAACTTTCAAGCAGCTTGACACCATCCAGCACAAAGCAACCATCCAGGGCGGCATGGTAGCGTAGCGGTTAGCGCGACGCTATTACAGCACCAGTGATCGGGGTTCGATTCCCGTCGCTGTCTGTAAGGAGTTTGTACGTTCTCCCGTGTCTGCGTGGGTTTCCTCCGGGTGCTCTGGTTTCCTCCCACATTCCAAAGGCATACAAGTAGGTTAATTTGGGTTTAAAATGGGCAGCGCGGACTCATTGGGCCAGAAGGGCCTGTTACCACGCTGTAAATAAAATTTAAAAAAACCTGTTTGATTGGTTACCCCATCCGATTCTGGCGCATCTTGTTCCATCTACAGAATGCACTGCAGTTATTTATATGGGCTAGTCCCAAAGCTGTGATCTCTCCTGCAAAGAGTACAAGGGCTTTTGGTGGTTGGAAACCCCATTGTCTACAGATTCCTCTCCAAGGTGCACACTATCTTACCTTTGTCACTGGGTTTTAATCCTGGAACTTGCTATCCAACAGCATAGTGGAAATATCTTCAGCAGGTGGATTTTGGTTGTTCAAGAATGTAGCTCACCACTACCTTCACAAGGGTGTTTAGGGATAGCCAGTAAATGGTGGGCTTGCCAATGATACAGGTTCTGAAATGTGAGTGAGTAAATAAACTTGACTTATTAACTTTTCATATTCTTCCAGAGAACTGAAAAATTGCTTTTCAGAAGCACTTGAATTATATTAACCCAAAAAATGCATAGGTGAATATTTAACCAGGAAATGTTAACATTGCAGAATAAAATGCAGTTTTTCGCATAGAAAAGCTGAAGAGTGGGGCAGGCATAAACTGCAGTAGAGATTTAAATGAAAACGATATGGTTGAAAGGTTGAATTTGAAAGGACACATAAAGGGCTTCTCATCAAAATGTTATCCTTTCTGAAGCTTGTCCATTACACACATTTCCATGATTGCACTAGCCTTTATGCATTTAAACCAAGCAGACCGGATCTAAAACTTCATTTTCAGCACTGGCCAGCATTTTTAAATGTTACATTAAGTGGGCTATTTTCAGTCATGCATAATCATTGTTTCAGTCACTGAATGTTAAGTTTTTTTTCAAACATTACCCTTTGAAGGTGGTTTGTATTCAGTTTGTGGGCTTTACCAGATATTCTAATGCAAAGCCGGCAGCAATCACTTCATTCTCCCCTCGTCCCTATCCCCCACCGCTGTTTGAGATTAAACAATCTAGATGAGGAATTGAACCTGAGACTATTCTGATCTGTATAATATGTTACTTTGTGCATATAGCTATTGAACTGTCAAGCCAACCTGAATATTAAACATTTGGAACCAGCTTCAACAGGCAGGGCAGCATTTAATTAAATGTACTGAACTGTGGATAGGATAGGTGATTTTTTTTTTGGAAGCCTCCTCTTTAAGCCCTGGCAATGTTGCACAAAAACAACTTTGATGCCTTGTGTGCTATTTGCCCCAGATGTATTATAGACGTATTGGCTGGTAATGAAAAGGGAATTGGTGGTTCCCTTTTGCAATACATATGTGTCATACAAATGCATTGTAGATATTTTGTATTTTAGCATAATTTCTTTAAGTTTGTATAAATGCAAATTTTCCTTGTGTGTAGAAGTTCTGTAAGAAATGTCAGTGCTCATTTTGAGATAATCTACTTAAGCTAATAGTAATCCTCATTCTCATGATGGAGAACTGGAAGTTGGATTCTTGTATTGCGATCAGTTAGTAGGGATGTTGTATTTTTGAGGACTTGAACAAGTGCTGCTGCCAGAGACTGTAATTCTATAGGATTATATTATAGTAAATGCAGCACCAATTAAAGGCTCCAACTATTCTTGCAAGTTTTTATTCCCATTTCTGCATTGTCTATCAGTGTGACCCACTACTTCCTTCTAGCTCATGCCCCTCCCCGCCCCTCCTGCATTTATGTTACTGATGACAGTACGTGGTTGGCTATGTTTAATGTTGATGGGTTTTTAACCACAATGAATGTGATTTCCCTACCCTGTCAAAACCTGTATAATATTAAAGACTCATTGGGGTGTTTGCTGAGTTACTTTACTGTAGATGCACCACTGAGTAATTAGCCTCTTGACAGGTATTATTTTCTCTGCTGTGCTCGTTATCCATCATTCATCAATCTTCATTTCTTTCCTTAACAGTAGTCAACATTTGTGACTGCATCTTTTTTTTAATTCTTATTGGGACTAAAGATGATAAATGCCCATGTTTGTGTTGGACTTTGTTCAGGGCAAAGTGTCCTGTGGGTCTGGAGTTTCTATAGGCCAAACTGGGTAAGAATAGCAGATTTCATTCTCCTAAGGGATACTAATGAACTGAGTTTTAACAAGGAAAAGGTACCATTATGACTGTTATTTAATGGTTTAAACACCTCAGTTGCCTTGGGGAAATCTCCAGACCTTTAGTTCAAGTCTCTGAATTGCTAATCTAGTAACAAAATTACCAAGCTGTAAAACAGAGCGTTGCAATGCTGTTTGCCTGACACAGCAGAATTTACTGTCTTTTGTGCACTGCTGAAATATGGCCATTTATCTTTCGTCGAAGAACCTGGTGTGCATTGATTTTGGCTGCTCGTTTCTCTTAGTTAATTGTGAAAGATTAGATTCATTTGGTGTTTTGGATAACAGCAGAGCTTGATAGAAAACTTTGTTACTAGATCTAACCTGATTTTATCCCTGCAAGAATTTTTTTGGGGGTGAAAGGTGAGGTGATAAAGTTTTATAAAATATTGGCTGCCGGATAACCTTCTGCTTCCAACTGGCACATACTGTGTTGGAGTCTTGTATAGGGTAATTCCTATTTTTTAAAAAAGAGTTTAATATGGTGAAAAAAATTGTATTGCAGAAGACAGGCTTTATTTCATTTTGTATTTCGGCACAAAATTACCAAGCTGGCTTTTTACCAAGACTATTTTAGAGGTCGTTATATTCTGAAGCTGAGGCAGCATTTTGTCACTCACCAGGTATTTCTAAACTTGGAGATAAATATTCGAAAGATTGAGGACTATGGGGAACTGTCATAAAAGAGGTGTTGAGGCGAGCATAGATCAGCTATTGGTAATATTGAGTGGCAAGTTACACTTGAAGGTCCAGGTGTCCTACTCCTGCTCCTATTTTCTTGTGTATATGGTTCACTTTGATTATTGATTCCAGAATTTTGTAGCTCTTGCATCATATGGCAAGGGTGTCTTTAAGTTGGAAATGGGAAATGATTCATTTTGGTTGAAAGAATGAGATGGCAATTGAAGTAATTTAAGTGGTGCTATTTTAAAGAAGGTGTAGGAACAGATTTGGGGTGTATTTAAACTATTTTGTTTTAAATGACAGGGAAGTTGAAAGACACATAGAGTATACTGGATACCTGGTTTTATAAATAGAGGCATCGAATACAAAAGCAAATTAGATGAGGCAAGGGTGAAAAATGCATTGTTTTGGAAAAATTTGAGAGAATTTGTTAAACGGTTGATGCAGGTACAATGGCCAAATGACCGTTAACTGTGCTGTCTTTTTCTGTGATTCTGTGTAACATTGTAGATGACATTACAAAGCTTAATTTTTCATGCAGGCCTAGCTAGAACCCTGAAGAAAACAGGTTGTTCATCCAACAAACATGAGGACTTCTGGGGTTGAGGTTATAACCTTATTATGTGGATAGAAGATTAGTTAAAGGGCAGAAAAGAGGAAAGGGATAAACAGGTCATATTCAGGCTGACAACCTGTAATAAGTGGTATGCCACAAGGATCAATCGTGGAGTAGCAGCTATTTGTAACTTATGTTAATGACTTGGATCAAGGGAGTGAGTGTAATGTATCCAAGTTCAGTGATGAAACAAAAGTAACTAGCAAAATGAAGTTTGAGGATGCAAAGATCTTTAAAGGATTTAAGTCATGGAGTATATGCACAAAAATGGGAGATTATCTTTTGTACAAAGAAGGATGCTTTTGTAGTGATGAGAAACTGTCAATTGTTTAGATTTGGCTGTAAGGAATTAAGAAGACAGATAATATCCAAGTTGGAATGCCAGAATAAGGAAATCCTACTGCAATGCCAGTTGGTATTGGGGAGCTCAAACCTTGACTACTTGACACAGTTTTGGCCTTTTTACCTAAGGGTGGTAAAAAGGTAGAGAGAGTGCAATTAAGGTTCAGTAGAAATATGAGATGGAAATTCAGTAGGATGTCCTGTACAATTTAGTAAAAAGCAAGATGATCTCATTGAAACTTGGGTAGGTCTAAGAGGCCTTGATAAGACGAATACTGAAGCTGGAAGGTTTGTTACAGGTGGGGATCTGGAGCTGATTGCTGATGATGGAGGTAGAAATGCTAAATATATATTTTAAACAGTACTTGGATGAGCACTGGAAGTGGCGCAACCTGGAGGGCACTGGACCAAGAGCCAGGCAGTGGGGTTTGCCTAATTCTTCCTCTTGACTGCCATAGAGACAAAATCAAATAACGGCCTTCCATGATGGAAATTTTCCTGATTCTGTAATAGGGGACAACCTTGGGATTAAGTGTTAGTTGTTTTGGAGTGAGATGGGTACAAATCTTTGAAGTACTACCTGCAGAGGGTATGGATGATCGGTGCTTAAGTGTTGAAATAAATGGTATGTTGGCCTTTATTGCAAAGGAATTGGAGTTTAAGAATAGGGAGGTTTTGTTACAGTTGTACAGGGTGCGGGCAAAGCCACACCTGGAATATTGTACATGGTTTTGGTCCCCTTACCAAAAAAAAGGATATTATAGCATTGGAGGAAGTCCAGAGAACATTCTTCAGGCAAATTCTTGATGAGATGGTTTTCCTATATAGAGAGGCTAGACAGTTTGGGTTTGTATTTCTTGGAGGGATTGAAGAATTGAAGGGTGACCTTATCGAAACATAGAGGATCCTAAGGGGGCTTGACAGAGTAAGTGTTGAGATTTTCCACTTGGGACTGCCACAAACAAGGGAACATAACTACAAAATAAGGGGCTGGTCATTTAAAACTGAGGTGTGTGGAAATTTCTTCTCACAGATAGTTGTGAATCTCCGAAATTCTCTGCCCCTGAGGGTGGTGGAGGCCAGATCATTAGATGTATTTAAGGAGGAGGTAACTGAGTATTTGAAAGATTAAGGAATTGTTTGGTTATGGGGAACCCTCACAGAAGAGGAGTTGAGGCCAGCATGATGGTGGGGCAGTCTCAAGGGGCTGAGTGACCTACTCTTGCTCCTATTTCGTGTTCTTGACTGTTATGTGGGGAAAGGGCTGGCTTGTGGATTTGAGATACAGGGTCATCTGGGATCTTATTTAATAATGGAGCAGACTCAAAGCCCCATGACCTACTCTTCCTGTTTCTTGTATTTTTTTTAAATGAGGTTTTCATTTGCTATGACAAGGCAATCTTGTTTCTGTGTCAGTCTAGAATTACTTGACCTCAAATGCTGAGCTTTTGCTAAGGATTTCAAAATTTGAGTAGCTTAACCCAAGGTGAATTTGGTCTCCCAATGTCTTCTGTAATTGAAAAGTGTAGACCAATAATTTTGATTAGCAAATTAGGTTGAATTATTGGGCTATTTAGGTGGGAGGGTAGGGGTGGTGGTTATTTATATTGTAGCCACACGCAACACACTACTAAAGGAAAACATGGAGGCAGAGAGTGCTGAACTCAAAAACCTTTACTGACTCAAAATTGCCGCGCTTAAATCTCCATCCCATGGGCCCCTGCTACCCGCGGGGCGGACGTAACGTCCGACTGTCCCCAGAGGGTCTGCCCCGAGTGGGTAGTTCAAAATGCACTATCGTGTGTCCTGCCCGCGGCTACCCGATGGCTGTTAGAGTCCTGCATGTGCGGGCCGCCACAATATAATATATAAATATAGAATATTATATTTGAAAAACATCATTTAACTACCTGGGATGAAAATTGAAAATGCTGTTTGCTTTAGTTTTAACTTCCTGGGCTCGCTTGCATTGTTTTGTGTTAGGATTTGCTAATAAGCAGCCGTTTGTGCTGGAATCTGCCATCTCTTGTGTTGCCACTTGTACTATTGATCCTGGTATGGGCACAGAACCAAGTGGTCCACTCAACTTGGCATGATTAAGAATTGAGCTTTGATAGTTGTTTTTAAATCTGTAAACTAACTTTAGTAATGATGATGTGAAACTAATTGATTATTGTGAAAACCCATCTGTGACTCCAGATCTGCAGAAAAATGTTTGATTCTTAAATGTCCTCCGAAATGGTTTAGTAAGCCATGGTTAAATTATTACTGCCATGTGAGAGTGGGAAAAGGATCATATTGGAAGCCTACCTCACATTGAGTAGACACCCAATCTGGACACAGCGAAACTGCTTCCAACCCAGTGCATCTTGACGTCCTCAAGTATCTGGGAACTGGTATCTAAATTGCAAGAGCCATCTCACAGATTAGTCAAGTAACAGCCTTACCAAGTCATACTTACTGAATCGTACCTTCCTGGCAATATTTCAGACTCCTTCATAATCCCTGGGTATGTCCTGTCCGACCAGCAGGACAGACCCATCGGAAGGAGCTTTACGTTTGGTATAGAAATGGAAATAGTCATTCTCCAAGCATTGACTCTAGAGTCCCTGAAGTCTCAGACATTAGGTCAAACGTGAGCAAGAAAAAACACTTCCTGATTGCCATCTGTAGTTATCCCTCAGCTGATGAATTGATGGAACTTCATGTTGAATGGCACTTAAAAGAAGCACTGAAAAATAGCAAGGATGCAGAGTGTATTCCTGTCTCTGTCCCCAAGAGTGGTTTGGTAACACTACCATTAGCTGAGTCCCGAAGAATGTTGTTGTCAGATTGGGTTTGTTACAGTACTGAATGATCTGACGTGAGTGCAAACCAGCTTATCCTCATCAATCCACCTGTAGTAGATACACTTGTCTGTGGCAGCATTGGTAGAAAATGACCATTGGACAGTCTTTGTGGAGTAAAAGGTCCTGCCTTCAGGTCAAAATTGTGTGTCACTATAGTTCTGTTAAATGAATAGAATTGGAACACAATTGAATGTACAAAACTCAGCATCATGTGGACTAGGTGTGCTATGCATGAGATGCCCAACCTAGTGAAACTGCAACCACTAAATTACATTTGTGCCAAGGAGCAAAGATGTTCATAACAGTTGAAAGGTCCCAAACCAATGAATCACATGTAAGTTCTGTAGTACCAGCATATCCTGTCAACAATGCTGGAAATATCAAATCGGGCAACATTTTGTAGAGAGACCATAAGGTAAGTTTCAGTCAATGACCCTTAACCAGAACTGGAGAAGTGAGCAAACAATGGGCTTGAAATTGCAGAGGAGGGAGGGATGGAGAGAACAAAGGGGAATGTCTGATAAGCTGGAGACCAGATTGTTCAGATGACACAATACTTGTGGAGAGTCCAGATAATAACAGAATTTGGACAGTGAGCGAGGAAGCAAAAAAAAAGAACCATACTGGAACTGTGAGAGGCAGAGCACAGCAGTTAAAAATCTGAAACAAGAAATACCCAATAAATCAGGCAGCATCTGCGGAAAGAGGAGAAATTTAACTTTACAAATGGATGACCTTGCATCAGAACTAGCCATTTCTGACATGCATGAAAAGCTGGTTATCTGAAATTGTTTAATTCTGTATTGAATCTTGTGTAATGGCCTAGATGGAAGATGAGGTGCAGTTTTGTTGAGCTTGCTTTGAACCTCTCTGGATCAGTGTAGGAAGTCAAATACTGGTCAGAGTGGGAATCAGAATTTATTATCACTGACTTAAATGATGTGAAATTTGTTGTTCTGTGGCCAGCAGTACAGTGCAATGACATAAAATTACTATAAGTTACAAAAACAAATAGTGCAAAAACAGAGAAGAATAATGAGGTAGTGTTCACGGACCATTCAGAAAGCTGATGGTGGAGGGGAAGAAACTGGAAGAAGCGGCATGGAGTCTTAAAATGACAGGTGTTTGGAATCTCAGGGTTGGCCTTACAGACTGAATGGTGACCTTCTGTGAAGCAGTCACCCAATCTGCTTTTGGTTTCTCCAATGCAGAGGAGACCTTCTGCACCTCCACATCCTTCATGTAAATGTGGTGACCAGAACTGCACACGATACTCTAATTGAGGCATGACTAAAGTTTTATACAGCTGCAACATGACTCCCTGACTTTAATACTCACACCCTGACCGGTAAGTTGCAAGTATGGCCGTACAGCTTCTTTATCACCACCATCTTGGGTTCCAACAAGCACAGCATAAGCGTGGAATAGCATGTCATCTTCCATTTGCAGTTCTCTGGACTCTGTGTAGAATTCACAATTTAGTTAACAGCTTTCCTGCTGATCAGAACTGGCCAGCAGGATTTATTCGGTTTTTCTCTCTCTCCTAAGATGCTGCCTAATCTAGGTATTTCCAGCATTCTCTTGTGCTCTAGAGTTCCAGTAGCTGTTGTGTTCTTTCTCTTGCAGTTTTAGTATATTCATTTCTTTTTTTTAATCCTCCTTTCTAACTGTTCTCATTTTTCTATTACTAACCACTCCAAAAGCTTTGTGTCACCTGGACAATCTTGGTTCCCACTCTGCAGCTTAAAGCATATATGTTTTCTTGTCTCTCCTTCAGTTCTGATGTAAGATCCTTCACCTGTAACATCAATTCATTCTTTTCTCTTTCCACAGAATACTACCTCAGCTGCTGAGTATTTCCAGCATTTTCTGTTTTTTTTGTTTAAGATATCAAGCATCTGTAATTTTTTGATTTTCAAATATCTATGAGTGAATGGATGAAAGGAGGAAGTAACAGAAACATCCTAATCCTCAGTGATGACAGGATCAAGCATATGTATGCCAAAGTTGCGGCTGAAATATTGGCAACTATATTCAGCCAGAAATGCTCAGTGGATGATCCATATCACCTTTCTCCTGAGACTGTCACTGCATAAACTGGACTAAACATGACACTAAGCAATGAAATCACTAATACTGCAATTTCTATGAACCAGTGCACATTTTGGCTATAGTACTGTGAATTTGTAATCCAGAAATTCTCTGCACTTCTAGCCAAACTGTTCCATATATTAGAACACTGGCACCGTTGCAATCATTGTAGAAGTTGCCCAGATATGTCCTTTTTCAAAAAAGCAGGACAAACTCAATCTGGCTAACTAACTCTCAATCACACTATTCTCAGTTGCCAGCAAAGTGAAGGAAAGTGTTACTGATAGTGCTGTCAAGCTGCACTTAACCAATGGCTTGCTCACGGATGCCCAGTTTGGGTTTTATCTGGACTACTCTGTTCCAAACTTCATCACAGACTAAAGAGGTGAGTTCCAGAGCTGAGGTGACAGTGACTTCCCTTGAAATCACGGAAGCATTTGACCAAGTGCATCAAGAAGAAGCCCATTGTCTTCAGTTTTACAAGGGCATCAAGGGGAAAACACTTCATTCTTGTGCTATACTTGCACAGAGAAAGATGGGTGTGGTTGTTGGCGGTTAGTTCCACTACAGGAGTTTTTCAGAGCAGTGTCTTGGTCCCAACCACCTACAGCTGCTTCATGAATGACCCTTTCTTCCTTCCACCTTTTGGCTTGAAGTGGATTTGTTTGCTGATGATTTGCACAATATTTGATTTCACATGCAAATCCTCAGTAAATGAAGCAATCCATGGCTGTGTGCAGTAAGACCTAAAAATTATTCAAACACAGGCTGATAAGTGGTAAGTCACATATTTTTGCCACAAAAGTACCATCTACAATGAAGAGAATCTGACCACCTAATCTTGACATTATCAGCACATATCCCAACACTCATATCCTTTGGGTCACTGTTGGTCAAAAATTCAGTTTGACCAGCTGCATAAATATTGTGGTCATAGGTCAGAGCCTGGAAATTCTGTAGCGAGGGACTCGTCTCCTGACACCCCAAAGTCTTTCCTTCATCTGCTTGTTTGTGTGATGTAATACTGTTCACTTGCCTGGTTGCGTGCAATTCCAATAACACTCATACTCAACACCATCCAGGGCAAAGCAACTTCCTTGATAAGCACTTGATCCACCACCCTAAACATCTTTCTCTCAATTACCTGTCTACTGTGGCTGAAGTTTGCACGATATATGGAATTACTTCCCTAGGCTGATCCAGCAGTACCTCCCGAGTCTATAACCTCCACTATCATGAAGGACGAGGTGTGCTGGCAGACGGGCACACCAATAATCCCAAGTTGCACACCATCCTGAATTGGAAATCTATCATTGTTCCTTCATTGTCTCCAGTCAAAATCCTGGAACTTCTGGAAAAAACATTATTGTGGGAGTAGTTTCACTAGGACCGTGGTGGTTCAAGACTGGTTCACCATCACCTTCTCAAAGGCGGTTACGTTTGGACAATAAATGTTGGGTTTCCCAGTGATACCTACATCCCAAAAAATGAATACACTAAATAAAATCACCATCTCCAAAGTAATTTTACAAATTTAGCTTTTTTTGTTAAACCAACATGAAATCTAACCAGTCATTTAACTATTTTTACTATGTGCTTTTCCAACTCATTGAATCTTGGGACTGTATTCAAATCATTGTAGACTGTGTTTATTGTTCTTGCATGTTCTGGTGAGCAAGATTTGTATAATCTCACTGCACCACAAGGTTATTCCAAAATTGAATTAGATGCATCATTTGGACTCAGCAAAATTCTCTTGCGACTAATTTGGAAGCTCTGGCTTCCTTCTGTGGTAGATATTTTAATGGCTTCCAGAGAGCCTTGCATTAGTAAAATGGAAAATGGAAGCAGTTTCATGTCTGGTGTTTTGCCAGAAAGCTGGATTCGTACAGTTAGAGCCCTTGGAATTCCATTTTGAGCAAGAAGTTATGATTCATTCTATTATCCTCCAGTGAAATCTGTTTTTATTTTAGGTAGTGCCAAGATGTTTTAGAGCTTTTGCATTGATCAGGGTTGCTTCATAAGGCTCAATTTATGCCCTTGAGAACAGAAACATCAGGTATTATATTCAAAAATATCTGCCCAAAAGCTGTTTGAATGTATTCTACCAACATTCTGATAGAATTAGGATAAACCGTTTGAAAACCGAATTGATCTGTCTTCTCATCAGGCTCTGCTTGTGTAAGAAGTGTACTTAGTTGGCTCACGGCCATTTTTACTATTTGCTTCAGTGGTTTATGACATTTTGCAAGTATATCACTGTTGGAGTTTTTTGGAAAAAAATACCGTTTCACTTGCTTTTATTTTAACAACTTATGCTCTCTGATAGATGAGCCTTTCACCCCAATAAATAATTTGCATACAAGTTTCAACTGGTTCATTTTCAAATCTTACTCCTGCATATACACTCACAAGAGGATTTCCAATTTTTTGTTTGTAATAAGACCATAAGACATAGGAGCAGAATTAGACCATTTGGCCCATCGAGTCTGCTCTGCCATTTGATCATGGCTGATTTTATTTTTCCCCCTCAACCCCATTCACCCGCCTTCTCCCCGTAACCTTTGACGCCCTTACTAATCAAGAACCTATCAACCTCCGCTTAAATATACCCAATGACTTGGCCTCCACAGCCGTCTGTGGCAATGAATTCCACAGATTCACCACCCTCTGGCTAAAGAAATTCCTCCTCATCTCTGTTCTAAAGGGACGTCCTTCTATTCTGAGGCCGTGTCCTCTGGTCCTAGACTCTCCCACTACTGGAAACGTTGTCTCCGCATCCACTCTATCAAATTTCAATATTTGGTAGGTTTCAATGAGATCCATATCTGCCACTGGGAAAATTTTGAATTATTTCTTCACTGGCAGTTTTTGTTTTACTGCAGTGTTACTTTAATTACTGTGTATAACTAATTATTTATTCACATTTAAGAAAAAAAAATCCCCTGTCAAAATTTTCTTTCCTTTCTTATGTCAAAGTTTAATTTTTTCCACAATTAATTTTTCTGCAATGAAATTGGTCCCAGATCTGATGGAGGTACAATATCCCTTCTATACATTCCATATTCCCACACTGTGAAAGGGTTGGATGGCTTGGAATTTGTCAGATGTGTTCAGGAAAGTTTCTAAATCAATATATAGAGGTACCAACGAGAGAGAAGGCAATACTTGATCTCCTATTAGGGAACCAGGCAGGTCAGGTGACAGAAGTATGTGTAGGTGAGCATTTGGGTCCAGTGACCATAATGCAATTAGTTTCAAGATAATTATGGATAAGGATAGGTCTGGTCCTCGAGTGGAGGTTCTAAATTGGAGAAAGGCCAATTTTGTGGAAATGAGAAAGGATCGAGGTAGGGTGGATTGGGATAAGTTATTTTCTGGCAAGGATGTGCTCAGTAAATGGAAAGCCTTCAAAGACGAAATTTAGAGAGTGCGGAGTTTGTACGTTCCTGTCAGGATTAAAGGCAAGGGTAACAAGCATAGGGAACCTTGGTTTTCAAGGGATATTGGTGAGCTGGTTAAGAAAATGAGAGAGGTGTATAGCAGGTATAGGCAACTAGGAATGGATGAGGTACTTGAAGAGTATAGGAAATGTAAGAAAATACTAAAAAAGGAAATCAGGAAGGCAAAAAGAAGACATGAGGCTGCTTTGGCAGATAATGTGAAGGTAAACCCAAAGGGTTTCTACAGGTATATTAAGAGCAAAAGGATAGTAAGAGACAGAATTGGTCCCCTAGAAGATCAGAGTAGTTGTATATGCGTGGAGCCTCAGGAGATGGGGAGGTCTTAAACAGTTTTTTTGCATCAGTATTTACTCAGGAAACTGGCATTGTGGATATGGAAGGAAGGGAAACAAGTAATAGTGTCATGGAACATATAGAGATTAAAAAGGAGGAGGTACTTGATGCTTTACAGCGAATAAAGGTAGTTAAATCCCCAGGGCCTGACAAGATATTTCCTCGGACCTTGAGAGAGACTAGTGTGGAAATTGCAGGGGCCCTGGCAGATATATTTAAAATGTCCTTAGCCATGGGTGCGGTGCTGGAGGACTGGAGGATAGCTGATGTTGTTCCATTGTTTAAGAAAGGCTCTAAGAGTAAACAGGGTAATTACAGGCCAGTGAGCCTGACATCAGTAGTGGGTAAATTATTGGAAGGTGTTGTGAGAGATAGGACATATAAGTATTTGGACAGCCAAGGGTTGATTAAGGATAATCAGCATGGCTCTGTGCATGGTAGATCGTGTTTAACGAATCTTGTGGAGTTTTTTTGAGGAGGTCACTAAGAAAGTAGATGAAGGCAAGGCTGTGGATGTTGTCTACATGGACTTTAGTAAGGCCTTTGACAAGGTCCCACATGGGAGATTAGTTCAGAAGGTTCAGTCAATGGGTATCCATGGAAAGGATGTAAACTGGACTTGAAATTGGCTGAGTGGGAGAAGACAGAGTGGTTGTGGATGGTTGTTTCTCAGATTGGAGGCCTGTGACTAGTGGTGTGCCTCAGGGATCTGTGCTGGGGCCATTGTTGTTTGTTGTATATATCAATGATCTCGACGATAATGTGGTAAATTGGATTAGTAAGTTTGCGGATGACACTAAGATTGGAGGTGTAGTGGACAGTGAGGAAGGCTTTCAAAGCTTGCAGAGGGATCTGGACCAAATGGAAAAATGGTCCAGGAAATGGCAGATGGAATTTAATGCAGACAAGTGTGAGGTGTTGCATTTTGGAAGGACAAATCAAGGTAGGACATACACAGTAAATGGTAGGGCACTGAGGAGTGGGAGGAACAAAGGGATCTGGGAGTTCGGATACATAATTCCTTGAAAGTAGAGTCACAGGTAGACAGGGTTGTAAAAAAGGCTTTTGGAATCCTGGCATTTATAAATCAAAGTATTGAGTATAGGAGTTGGAATGTTTTGGTGAGGTTGTATAAGTCATTGGTGAGACCAAATTTAGAATGTTGTGTGCAGTTCTGGTCGCCGAACTACAGGAAGGATGTCAGTAAGATTGAAAGAGTGCAGAGGAGATTTACTAGAATGTTGCCGGGTCTTCAGGATTTGAGTTATAAGGAAAGATTGAGCACGTTAGGACTTTATTCCTTGGAGCGGAGAAGAATGAGGGGAGATATGATAGAGGTTTATAAAATGATGAGGGGCATAGACAGGGTTAATGCAAGTAGGCTCTTTCCACCTAGATTAGGAGAGATAAGTACGAGGGGACATGGCTTTAGGGTGAAAGGAGAAAGGTTTAGGGGAAACATCTTCACTCAAAGAGTGGTGGGAGTGTGGAATGGGTTGCCATCTGATGTGGTAAATGCGGGCTCGCTCTTAACTTTTAAGATTAAATTGGATAGATACATGGATGAGAGAGGTCTGGAGGGGTATGGGCTGGGGGCAGGTAAATGGGACTAGCCGAATAATGTTTCGGCACAGACTAGAAGGGCCGAATGGCCTGTTTTCTGTGCTGTGGTTTTTCTATGGTTCTATTCTATAATTGGTCCCGATTGCCCAGGAATCTGAAGCGCTCTCTCTTGCATTATTTACTGATGCACATGTCTGCCTTATTTCATTATTGATGTGCACTGGACTGAATCTTCCGAGGCGACCATTGATGTCAGGCTGGCATTTGCTATCCGAAGGTAGAAGGGAGGAAGATATTGCTTAGGTTGCATTGGTGAACCCCTCTTGGAGTCCAATGGCAGTGTGAACCTCTGCAGCCTTTCCAGCTCTTAAACTGCAGTGGAAATCTGCAGTGTAAACATGATGCAAGTTTAGAGGTCCCATTCAACTGAACGGGCAAAATCAAATGCTCGGAGAAAAGTAGTGGAGCCTTTGTTCAATTTAAATGCTGTTAACTTTTTAAAAACGTTATTGTATCTTACTTTATTATTTTAAGCGTTGCTGTTTATTTATAGACTGGTCCAAAATATTTTTGAATCCTTGTGAATATCATAGATAATCATAGCAGTTCAATACAGTGAAGATTTTGACAGCAGGTGAGCTGGGCAGGTCCTCCCAGGCTTTCAAAGCTGTTCTGTGAGTACAGCCAGTTGGTGACACAGCACCATTATACTGCACTACTTCATGTCAGTGGAAGGCCCAGGGCAGGTAGGCAGCAATCTGAAGGCAACAGATCTACCCAATAGTTCAAGCCACTGGGTAATCTCTGTAGATCATTGTCTCTTCATTACATGATGTTGTATTGAGCCATACCAAAGCAAGCTTATTCTGTGTTGCCAGTGGGATATCTGGACTTCGTGCCCCTGCTTTAGGAAAATACTAGATCTGTTTGGGATCTGATTGTTGCTGCAATGAGTTAGGCTGCAAAATGCTTATGTATGAATGTAATTAAGGTGAGAATTGATCTGTTTTTTTTTCTCTCTCTTAAATATTTGAAAGCCTGATGCTACTAGCTATGAAAAGGGTTAAAGGCACACTACAAGAAGAATGATACTTCTGGAGTATGATCTTGTAGAATGAAAGTGTAATTCAGCAAGCCTTGCTGTCCTTGAAATGGATGAGCTCTGCCAGAGACTGGTTGGGTGTTGTGAGAGAGGTGGACTTTTTGAATATTTTTCTTCATTTTCAAATGAATGTGCAAATATAAGGTGGAAAATGTCAACCAATGCATCAACTATCCCCAAAACCTCTACTACTAAATGCAGGTTATCAAGTCTTTGGGAATTATTGCCATTTAGTCCAGCTATTTTTTTATTAATGCTAACTTCCTTGAGCTTACTCACTCTAAACCTGCAGTGCATTATTATTTTGGGGTGGTCTTCTGGGAAGGTAGACCGAAAATATTTATTTAGATTTTGACATACAGTGGCATGCAAAAGTTTGGGCACCTCTGGTCAAAATTTCTGTTACTGTGAATAGTTAAGTGAGTGGAGGATGAACTGATCTCCAAAAGTCATGAAGTTAAAGTTGAAACATTCTTTTCAACATTTTAAGCAAGATTAGTGTATGATTTTTGTTTTGTACAATTTTAGAGTGAAAAAAGGAAAGGAGCACCATGCGAAAGTTTGGGCATCCCAAGAGATTTGAGCGCTCAGATAACTTTTACCAAAGCCTCAGACCTTCATTAGCTTGTTAGGGCTATGGCTTGTTCACAGCCATTGTTAGGAAAGGCCAGGTGATGCAAATTTCAAAGCTTTGTAAATACCCTGACTCCTCAAACCTTGTCCCAACAATCAGTAGCCATGGGCTCCTCTAAGGAGCCGCTTAGCACTCTGAAAATTAAAATAAATGATGCCCACAAAGCAGGAGAAGATTATCAGAAGATAGCAAAGTGTTTTCAGGTAGCCGTTTCCTCAGTTCGTAATGTAATTAAGAAATGGCAGTTAACAGGAACGGTGGAGGTCAAGTTGAAGTCTGGAAGACCAAGAAAACTTTCCGAAAGAACTGCTTGTAGGATTGCTAGAAAGGTAAATCAAAACCCCCCGTTTGACTGCAAAAGACCTTCAGGAAGATTTAGCAGACTCTGGAGTGGTGGTGCACTGTTCTACTGTACAGCGACACCTGCACAAATGTGACCGTCATGGAAGAGTCATCAGAAGAAAACCTTTCTTACGTCCTCACAAAATTCAGTGTCAGAAGTTTGCAAAAGAACATCTAAACAAGGCTGATGCGTTTTGGAAACAAGTCCTGTGGACTGATGAAGTTAAAATAGAACTTTTTGGCTGCAATGAGCAAAGGTATGTTTGGGGGGAAAAAAGGGGTACAGAATTTCATGAGAAGAACACCTCTCCAACTGCTAAGCACTGGGGTGGATCGATCATGCTTTGGGCTTGTGTTGCAGCCAGTGGCACGGGGAATATTTCACTGGTAGAGGGAAGAATGAATTCAATTAAATACCAGCAAATTCTGGAAGCAAACATCACACCGTCTGTAAATTTTTAAAAAAGCTGAAGATGAAAAGAGGATGGCTTCTACGACAGGATAACTATCCTAAACACACCTCAAAATCCACAGTGGACTACCTCAAGAGGCACAAGCTGAAGGTTTTGCCATGGCCCTCTCAGTCCCCCGACCTAAACATCATGGAATATCTGTGGATAGACCTCAAAAGAGCAGTGCATGCAAGATGGCCGAAGAATCTCTCGGAACTACAAGGAAGGAAGAATGGGCGAAAATCCCCCAAACCAGAATTGAAAGACTCTTAGCTGGCTGCAGAAAGCGTTTGCAAGCTGTGATACTTGCCAAAGGGGGTGTTACTAAGTACTGACCGTGCAGGGTGCCCAAATGTTTGCATTGGGCCCTTTTCCTTTTTTGTTATTTTGAAACTGTAAAAGATGGAAATAAAAAAGTGATCTTGCTTAAATATTAAAGAAATGTGTCATCTTCAAACTTTGGCATGCCACTGTGTGTGTGTGTGTGTGTGTGTGTGTGCGTGTGTGTGTGTATTATACATACGTCATTTCCTTATTTTCCAGTTTAATTTTTCCTGTCCGTCTGTAAGGGACCTATACTAATCTTAATTTTTTTACTTGTTTATGTAAGTTATAAATGCTTTTGCTTCCTGCTCCTTTGGTATTCTGCTTTCCCTTTTCAATGCCTTGATCCTTTATAAGAATTCTGAAATTAGCCCAATTCTTAGGTGTCCAGCTTTTGTTTGGAAGTGTCCAAGTCTTCTCCTTTGATGTAATCCTATCTTTAAATTTTCCTGATAGACATGGTTAGATCACTTTTTTTCTTTTGGTTTTTGTTTTTTTTGACCCAAGAGGGATATGTATTTCTTGTAAACTATGTATTTAGTTCTTTAGAAGTTAGCCATTGTTCTTCTCCTGTCATATCTTTCAACGTAATTTCCCAAGCTAATTTAGTCAATTTGTGCCTTTTGGCTTTGTAGTCTGCTTTATCAAGATATGTGAAATGGATTACATAAGAATTGAAACTGATTCAATTCATTCTGAAGAATTCTTTCTGATTGTGGTCTCTGCTCCCTAAAGGCACCTTAACTACCAGATAATTAACTAACCCTCTTTCATTGCAGAATACCAAATCAAAAACAGCTCGTTCCTCAACACATTTCTATGGAAAATAATCTTTTAAATTCTCGATGAATTTCTTTTCCATGCTGTATGTAGATGGAAGTCTCCAATGATCATGGTATTAGCTTTGTGGCATCCACCTCTGACTTCCTAAATTATACTCTTTGCTGCACCACCATTACTGTTTGGGGTCTATATATTAAAAACTCCCACCAATATTTTCTTTCCCTTGGTATTTCTTTGTTCCAGCCACACTGATGCTACTATTGATTTTCTGATGCAAGCCTTTTCCAGCTTCCTGCCTTTATCCCACTCTTTCATGCCAGCATTCTCCTGCTTTTTCTATCTTGTTTATTGCTTCTAAAAGGTAAGTATCTTGTGATATTTAATTCCCAGCCTTAGTTTGCAACCACGTTTCTTTGACATCTGAAAAGAAGGAGAAAAATCATCTATTGCAGCACCAAATGCAGCGAAGAATAAACTGGAACTGTGGATCACAGCAGCTTTGAGATAGAGTGGGTTGGTGGTGTTGCAGAGAGAGGTCAAGAGCATGTGTGTGCTGACACATGACATTGAGTGTGGATCTGAGGATGTGAAGAGAACAGTGCTTTGAGAGATGTTGGGTGGTTTGAACATACCTGTGATCCAGGGTGCATCTGAATTGCGAAGGATGGAATTTCAGTTGGAATCAGTTTGAGTTAGAAATATGCCAAGGAACGAGATGTGGAAGTGGGTTTTGGTCAACATCTTATCAAAGAAGAAAAAGGAAAGTGATATCACAGAGGATGAACAGGCAAGAGAGATGAGTGGAAATCGCATCGGAGAGCAGAATAAAACTTCAGGTTACGGAGTGAAGTTGGAAGAGGAGTGGCAGTGAATTCAACAATACAGTAAAAATCTAAAAAGCTGCAGATGCTGCAAATCTAAAACAAAAACAGAAAGTGCCGCAAATGCTCAGCAGGTCAGGCCTCCTCTATAGCAAGAGAAGCAGTGAACATTTTGCATGGACCTGAAATGTTGACTCTTTCTCTTCCCACACAATCAGCCTGCTGGATATTTCCAGCATTTTCTGTTTTTGTTTTAGATTTACAGCATCTGCAGTTTTTTTTGCAACTTTACAGTTCTTTTATATTGTACCTGTTTTTTTTCTATTTGTTCCATTAATTCATTTACCTAATTACAAATGATGCATGCATTCCTATAATGAACTTCACAATTTTTTCTTTTCAGTCTTTCCCTGCCCTCACTGTATTTGGAGGCACGATTTTATGTTTGTATATATTGTCCCTTCCTGAACTTCTCTGAATGTCAGTGCTCAAAAATGGGGACCTTTGAATGTATATCCATAGGTCCTTCGAAGTAGAAGAACAGGTCTGCAAGATAGTTAAAAAGGCATTTGGGATGATTTCATGTATTACCCAAGGCATAGGATTTAAATGCAGAGAGATAATGCTTGAATCAGATATAATACTTAGACTACAGCTTGAATTCTGGCAACAACAACGCAAGGGAGGGTGGAAAGGAAATTTACAAGGAAATTGCCAGGGCTAGAAAATTGTAGCTCTGAGGAAAGATGGCAAAAGCTAACATTCTTGTATTTTGGAATAGAGGAGGATGGGAGGAGATTTAATTGAGGTGTATAAAATTATCAGGGGCCCAGATGAAGCAAGGAGGAAGAAATTGTTGCTCTTGGCAGATGGGTCAAAAACCAGTAATGGGTCTAAGGATCAGAGGGGAAATGGGGAAAAATGTCACCCAGAGGGTGATAGGGTTCTGGTATTCACTATTTGAAAGGATGGAGGAGGAAGAAACTCACACACTTGCATAGCATTTGGATGTTTACTTGAAGAGCTGTGACCTGAAGGGTGACAGATCTTGTGCTGAAAGTTTAGTATTAAGTTTATGAATGACACAGGCATGATGGGCCAAACAGACTCCTGGGCTGCAAGTTTTCTGATTCTGTGAACTTTGCTCTTGTAGTTGCCTGAGTGTGATTTGTGTAGCTTCCCAGCATCAAGGGGAAATTGGTTCAGGTCACTAGTGACTGAATACAAACTCATACTGAAAAAGGAAGTTTCAAAATTGTGATTGATTATAATTACTGGAAGAGTTATTTTGTCAGAATCAAAATCAGGTTTATTATCACTGACATATGTTGTGAAATTTGTTGTTTTTCAGCAGCAGTACAGTGCAAGACATAAAAATCACTGTAAATTACAAAATAAATAAATAGCGCAAAAAATAAAGGAATAACAAAATTGTGTTTGGGTCATGGACCATTCAGAAATCTGATGGTGGAGGGGAAGAAGCTGTTCCTAAGTTATTGAGTGTGGGTCTTCAGGCTCCTAATACTGATTTTTCTCTTATGAATGTTCAGGATATGAATACTACCCAGGGATTACTATCATCCAGCTCTCTTTCCTGTTTAACTCCTTTATTAGTCATTTGGAAACACCCATCAATCAGACAGTTTGTAGTTGTTAGTCACTAAGTCTAGAAAGACATGGGATTCCCTTAACACTTTGCAGTTTTGAAATGTTAAGGTAATCTCAAATACTGTCGCCTCCACTTAGTTTTTTTAAAAATCAAGCCACATATTTTAAAACTTGAATTCTGATTATGCTTTCATAAATCTGCTTGTATTTGATATTCTTGTGCCAGTGACATGCTCATGGATTGATAATTGCAGTTCTGGTGTTCTACTGTTCTAGATAAATATTTTGACTACATGACAGCCTCAACCAAACAGGACATAACTAATTCTATAAGTTATAAACTTGAATAAAAGAAGGTTTTTTTAAAATTAGAAGCAGGAGCAGGCAGTTTAGCTCTTCATGCCTGCTCTTTCATACAGTACGAATGCATTGATCTTTTATCTTAGTGTATTAAAAGGTAATCAAGAGATCTGGGGTTAATATCCAAAAATTTAGCAATCTCAGGCTTTGAATATACTCTGCCTCCACATCCTTTTGGATAAAGAATTTCAAAGATTCACTATTTTCAGGATGAAGACATTTTCTTTTCATGCAAGTCCTGAATGGGCAACTCCTGATTGGTGACTCCTGGTTCAAGACACCATGGGCAAGGGAAATCCTCATCCTTGTATCTACCCTGTTAAGCCCTTTTAAGAATTTTGTGTATTTCAATAAGGTCATCTATCATTCTTCTAAACTGAAGAGGCTGTATACCAAGTCTGCTTAACCTCTTCTTGTATGGAAAACATGCCATCCCAGGAATCAATCTAGGGAACCCACATTGCGATCCCTCAGTCACAGGTATATCCTTAAGCATGGAGAGCAAACCCTGTATGTTACATAATTGGTGTGGTCTCACAGGTGTCCTATTGAATTTGTAGCAAGATATTGTTATTCTTTTAACTCAAATCTTCTTATGTGCTATTTGCCTTCCTAATTGCTAACATAACTTGCACACTAACTTTTCATGCTGCATCTACAAGGAAAGCCAGATCCCTCTGCAGTACAACTCCTTTCAATTACTCACAATATTGAAAGATGCTCCCCTTTTCTATTTTTTGAAATTTTCTCACATTATATTCCATCTGCCATTCTTACTCATTCACCTAGCTTGTTTACATTCTCTTGTAGCCTCTGCGTCCTCTCTTAAACCTATACAGACACCCAGCTTTATATCATCAGAAAACTTGAATATATTGCACTTAGTTTTGGACTTAGAGCGAAGTTTGCAGATGCTACCGCTGAACCTCGAATAACAATGAGTTGGAGTACAGGAAGGAGGTAGAGCCTAGTGGCATAGTGTCACAACAACAAGCTTTCCCTGAATGTCAGCAAAACAAAAAGAGCTGATCATTGACTACAGGAAGGTGGGGCGGTGCACATGCTTCTGTTTACATCAACAGTGAACATCACAAATAGCCTGCCCTGGTCCAACCACGTAGACGCCACAGCCAAGAAAGCACATCAGTGCCTCTACTTCCTCAAGGGGCTAGAGAAATTTGGCATGTTCCCTCTGACGCATCAATTTTTATTGATGCACCACAGAAGGCATCCTATCTGGATGCATCATGGCTTGATACGGCAACTGCTATGCATGAGACTGCAAGAAACTGCAGAGAGTTATGGACACATCACAGAAACTAGCCTTCTCTCCATGGACTCTGTCTACAATTTTCGCTGCCTTGGTAACATAGCCATCATAATCAAAGACCCTACCTACCCCTGACATTCTCTCTTCTCCCCCCTCCCATTGGGCAGAAGATACAAAAGCCTGAAAGCACACACCATTAAGTTTAAGGATAGATTCTACCTTGCTGTTATGAGACTATTTGACAGTCCCCGAGTAGATAAGATGGACTCTTGACCTCAGAATCTATCTCGTTTATGGCCTAGCACCTTATTGTCTACTTGGACTGCACTTTATCAGTAGCTGTTACACTTTATTTTGTATTCTATTATCGTTTTACCTTATACTACCTCAATGCACTGTGTAATGAATTGATCTGTATGAACAAGATGCAAGACAAGTTTTTCACTGTACCTTGACCAATTTACTTAGTTCCCTCATTCAAATCGTTGATAAAGATTTTGAATAGCTAGGGCCTAGCACTAATCCTTGTGACAGCCCTGTAGTAGTCACAACCTCTCAAACTAAAAATGACATGCTATTACTACTGTTTCATTTCCGTTAACCAGTCCTCAGCTATGCCAGTATATTACCTCCAATCCCATCTGCTCTAAGTTTAACAATTTGTTACGTGGCACCTCATCAACAGCCTTCAAGTCCAAATAGATCACTATTCTGCTAGATGCAACTTGGAAAACCTTTGAATCACAGCTTGGTACGGCACCTGCTCTGCCCAGGACTGCAAGAAACTGCAGAGAGTTGTGGACGCAGCCCAGCGCATCACGGAAACCAGCCTCCCCTCCTTGGAGTCTGTCTTTACTTCTCGCTGCCTTGGTGAGGCAGCCAGCATAATCAAAGACCCCACCCACCCAGGACATTCTCTCTTCTCTCCTCTTCCATCAGATAGAAGATACGGAAGCCTGAGAGCGCTTACCACCAGGCTTAAGGACAGCCTCTATCCCACTGTGATAAGACTACTGGACTGTTCCCTTATACAATGAGATGGACTATGACCTCACGATCTACCTTGTTGTGACCTTGCACCTTATTGCACTGCACTTTCTCTGTAGCTGTGACGCTTTACTCTGTACTGTTATTGTTTTTACCTGTACTACCTCGATGCACTCTGTACTAACTCAATGTAACTGCACTGTGTAATGAATTGACCTGTACAATTGGTATGCAAGACAAATTTTTCACTGTACCTTGGTACAAGTGACAATAATATACCAATACCAAACAGATTTGTCAATCATAATTTCCCTTTTATAAATCCACGTTTATTCTGTTGAATCCTGTTGCATCTAGCAGAATAGTGATCTATTTGGACTTGAAGGCTGTTGATGAGGTGCCATGTAACAAATTGTTAAACTTAATTAATTAGATGGGATTGGAGGTAATATACTGGCATAGCTGAGGACTGGTTAACGGAAGTGAAATGCACTGTGAGCAGTTCATTGATAAAATAGATTCTAATGTTTTCCCTTCTAATGTTAGACAAACAGATCTGAGGTCTGTGTTTTCCTTCTCCTTCCTTTCTTTAAATAGTGAGATTATCTTTGTTGCCTTCCAACTTATGGAAACCATTCTAAACTTTTAGGAAGATGGCAATCATTGAGTTCACTCTTTTCCTATGGGCCATCTTTTTCAAAACCTTAAGATGACCATCAAGATCTGAGGCTTTCTGTCATAATAATTTCTCCATTTTTAAAAAAACTAATTCTAATTTCTTTCAGCTCCTCTTGTAAGGGAAATTGGTGTACCTCAATTTTATCTTGTGGATATTTTTGTTTTAAGAATTTTGGCAATTTTTCCCTCAACACTTGCATTCTATCTCTATTCCATTATTGTACTTGAAAATGATTGTAGGGATCTGTCACTAATGTCTGGCATATTTTTCAGAATGGAGTTGGGGCAATAGAATTGTAGTTGAGTCAGCCTGTCTGTGTTCAAATATGGTAGAGTAACGGAAATGCTAATCTCAAGGATCATTGGTATCACAAGAAGAGGCCAACCAGCTGAGCCTTGGCAGCATGAGATTTTTCTGCTTGGCTCCATATGTCCTGCATTTTCCCACATTTGTTTTATTGTTCCTATTTACTCTGCTTAAAAGCCATTTTTCCAACCCTGTTAACCCTCTGCTTTAATGAGGAAATCAATAAAAAATTTTTTTTATGGAAATAGATTTTCCCAATTAATATTTTTTTTGAAGCTTGCATTAATCTAAACATTTTCATCAGATTTAACTCTTTTGTTATTAAAAAAAAATTCTTTTGGCATAATAGTTTAAAGTTGGATTGAAAATTGTTGCCAGGGGAAGAAAACAAATGATAATGGTTAATGGGAGTTTGTGACTGGAGGGTTCCACAGAGTTTGGTTCAAGCTTTGCTTTTTGTAATTTTTAAAAATTATATATTAACCACTTGATCTTAGGGGCTCTGATTTTGAAGTTTGCTGACGATACCAAAATTGGCAGTGTGGTTGATACTGAGGAAGAAAGTTCTGGGCTGCAGGAAGATGTAAGCAGATTGGTTGGATGGGTGCAAAAATGTAACTCGATACAGGAAATGTGAAGTAATGCTTGTGGAGAGGGCAAACAAGATGAATGAATACACAATAAATAGCAAGCTACTAAGGATTGTAGAGGAACAGAGGGATTCGCTGGTCCCTGAAGACTCAGCAAGGCAGGTAGATTGAGGTTAAGAAGACACGCAGGACATCTGTCTACATCGACCAAAGCATCTGATTTCAGAGCATTTTAGAACTCTGTAAAACATAACTTAAGCCACAGTTTAAGTACTCCACGCAGTTCTGGTCGCCGCACTATAAGAAGGATGTGGTAGCGCATGAAAGGATGCAGAGGAGGTTTACGAGGATGTGGCTAGGGCTGAGAGGTCGGCTGGGGTAGGTTGTTTTCTTTGGAAAAAATGACTGAGTAGAGATTTAAGTGGGGTGTACCAAGTAGAGATGCTAACTCTGTGAACAGGAAGAACTTGTTCACAAGGCAGAGAAATGAGGGAACACAGATTTGGATTAATTAATAGAAGGAGTAGTGGAGAATTAAAGAAAGATCTTTCAAACCAAAGAATAGTGGGGTATGGAATCACTATTTGAAAGGTAGTGAAGACAGAAGCATTCATCACATTTAAATGGTATCTGGTTGAACAATTGAAGAGGTTCAAAGGCTTTTGATATTCTTAAATGTTTTTTTTCATACCTGCTCTTTAGCTCCTACTGTCCGTCTGGTCAATATTTGTACTTCCTGGTCACCAGGATCTCTGCTTATGTTTGAAATGTTACTTTGGTTTTCTTTTAATTTTACCTATACAAGTTTGGGCATTGGCTCTTTTATCAAGTAGAGCTCTTGTCTCTTCTAGTTAAACTGATTTTCAATCATTTTAAATTTCTGTTTTTATTTTTGAGTACCTTTTTGATTTTTCTCTTCTCAGTTTACACCTACTCTGACCTATCAGTCAATGTAGCAGCTTTTGATTTTGTACCTTGCTGTGAGCTGATGTCTGGGGCCAATTGTCATGTTCTTTCCTGTCGTGTTTAATTGTTTTCAAGTCTAGCTGAAAGTTTCTCATGCAGGGTGAACTGAAGCAGAGACATCTGCTGCAGTCATCTTTGCTCTCCACAAACTCCCACATACTGTTGTCTAGACTGGTAACCTGCTCTGGCACATCTAGCTTGAATTATATGCACCTGCTTTTGGTTTGGGCAGTTTATGCATCACCAACACGCTTCTAGACTGGATTAAATTTTACAACACAGGCCAGACGACAGATGGGCACAATGTAACTATGGGCAGTTTTAAAAGTAACAGACTGGAATGCAGATGGACACGACATAATTCCTGGTAGTCTTACAACACAGACTGGACCGGAGGTGGACACAATGAACCTCCTGGAATCTTTACAACACATACCACTTGATAGAGGTGTATAAGATTATGAGAGGCATGGACAGAATTGACAACCAGGAGCTTTTTCCCAGAGCAGCAATGGCCAATACCAGAGGACATCTGTTTAAGGTGAGTGGAGGAAAGTTTAGGGGAGATGTCAGAGGTAGGTTTATTTACACAGAGTGGTGGGTGCTTGGATTGCACTGCCGGGGATGGTGGTAGAGGCTAATACAATAGTGATATTTAGAGACTCTTGGGTAGGCACACAGATGTAAGAAAAATGGTTAGATTGATCATGGAGTAGGTCTATATAGGTCAGCACAACATTGTGGGCTGAAGGGCCCATACTGTGCTGTACTGTTCTATGTTCTATATGTTCATAAGCTGAGTTAATTTTCCAGTTGATTTGTTCTTTCAGGTAAAATATGTTTTCCGTTTAGTGTTTAACTGTTTTCTGAAGGAAACAGTCCTCAGGACCTCATTGATGTTTTGTTTTGAAAAATTCCTAAGTCATTTTTGAATTGACTTATGGAAATATTTCCCTATTCATTGTATTGTAATAAATTTAACTTGTGATATGTGTTGCTAAAGCATTCAAGAATTGCAAAGCATTAATAGATTTTGACATTGTGTCCAAGGCCTTCACTTTTCTTTAAGAATTTTTCATGGATCATACTATATTAACTAGTACTTGTGCACAATAATATAGTGAATGATCAAGGCATGCTAATGGAAGAGTATGTTTATTATGACGAAAACATTCTATAGGTAATTTTTACATTGAGATATGGGTTTTGATTACTGTTGTTATAGATTTGATTTACTATTCAGTGAGCTATTTTCAATCTTGTTTACCAGGCGAAGCCAAGAACCTACCTCCATGCCATGGACCAAACAAGATGCGAGACTGTTTTTGTATCATAAAACTGGACCAAGAAGAGGTTTATCGGACAAAAGTAGTTGAAAAATCTTTAAGGTAACCATTGCAGCAGATTCCCATATCTGATATCGATATGACATGTGCTTTGTGGGCTTTCCTTTGTTCATGGTGCTTTATGGATAAACAGTTCTCAAAGGAGATGGATCTTATTTTTAACGGAAGTTTGTTCTGTTACAATAAGAGTTATACAGCATGGAAATGGGATCTCTGGTTGTAGTTAGAAATCTCCTCCATTTTCTATATCATTGTTCTTCCCTCCCAGTCTCTTTTTCTGTCATATAGTGTTCAGCCTTTCAGAAGTTAGTTCTGCTACTAGTGATTGTTGTGAAATATCTTCAGTTTAATGTCAAGTGTGAAACAAGATGAGTGAATGATGCACAGGGGAGACCCAGCACTTTTTTTGAAATGATCTTTTTGCATTTCTTCCCTTCATTTCCCACCTAGGTGTCAATAATTTTTGTTTATTTTGTTCACCAATCCTTTGGAGATGGGGGAGGGCATGCAAGTGGCAGCAACTCATAAGAGAATCTTTGTGTGCAATTATCTGTGTAAAATGTGAGTGAAGACCAATGAGACTTATTGAGTTGACAGTACTTTCAAGATAAGTAATTGGAAACAAATGTCCTAAATGATTCCTTGGAGTTTAAACACCAGGTAACAAAAAAAGTGAATTTGTAAAGGGGGATGTTACTCTTAATCATGGAATGTATCCTATAATGCATCAGTATAGACTCATTGCTCAAAGTCCTGCTTTAGATTGCCTTTGGAAGCACATGGATCAGATACAGAACATTTAGTAAAAGAATTAGAACTGATTTATTATTGTCATTTGTACTGAGATTCAGTGAAAAACTTATTTTACTTACCGTTCATACAGATCAATTCATTACACAGTGCATTGTGGTAGCACAAGGTAAAACAATACAGAATGCAGCATAAGGTGTAATAGTTACAGAGAGAGTGCAGGTAGACATTAAGGTGCAAGGTTATAACGAGGTAGATTGTGAGGTCAAGAGTCCATCTCATCGTACAAGGGATCCATTCAATAGTCTTAAAACAGTGGGATAGAAGCTGTCCTTGAGCCTGGTGGTATCTGCTTTCAGATTTTTGTATCTAGTGCCTGATGGGAGAGGGAGAAGAGAGAATGTCCCAGGTGGATGGGGTCTTTGATTATGCTGGCTGATTTATCGAGGTAGCGAGAAGTATAGATAGAGCCTATGGAAGGGAGGCTGGTTTCTGTGATGTGCTGAGCTGTGTCCACAACTCTCTGCAGTTTCTTGCGGTCCCGGGCAGTGCAGTTGCCATACCAAGCCATGATGCATCCAGATAAGATGCTTTCTATGATGCAACAATAAAAGTCGGAGAGTATCAAAGGGGACGTGCCAAATTTCTTTAGACTCCTGAGGAAGTAGAGGTGATGGTGAGCTTTCTTGGCTGTGATATCTACGTGGTTGGACCAGGACAGGCTATTGGTGATGTTCACTCCTAGGAGCTTGGACCTTTTAACCCTCTCGACCTCAGCGCCATTGATGTACACAGGTGCATGTGCACTGCCCCCCGCCCCCCCCCCCCCCCTTCCTGAAGTCAATGACCAGCTCTTTAGTTTTGCTGACATTGAGGGAAAGGTTGTTTTCATGACACCATGTCACTAAGCTCTCTATCTCCTTCCTGTACTCCTACTCACTGTTATTTGAGATACGGCCCACCATGGTGGTATCATCTGCAAACTTGAAGATGGAGTTAGAGTAGAATCTGGCCTCACAGTCACGAATGTATAGAGAGTAGAGTAGAGGGCTGAGGATGCAGCCTTGAGGGGCAGCAGTGTTGAGAGTAATCGTGGTGGAGGTGTTACTGCCTATCCTTACTGATTGCGGTTTGTGGGTCAGGAAGTCAAGGATCCAGTTGCAAAGGAAGGTGTTGAGTCCCAGGGCTCGGAGTTTGGTAATGAGTTTGCTTGGAATTATAGTATTGAAGATGAAAAGCTTATTGCACAATGCACTTAGAAAGGTATTTGTAGAATTGGACAAAAAGGGGTAGTTTCCATAAACTTAACTGAATAAAAATAACGGAAATTAGAACTAAAGGCTTAGCATTTATTTGAAGATTTTCGACATAACCTTTCATCTTATTCCAAAACAGCAAGTAATCTTTCTCTTTCCGATGCTGCTTGCCACATAGTTTCATGTCTACCGGTTGTGCAATCTCCAGCACTTGGATTTTTGAATTTTGCCAATTAGTTATCTGAACTTGGCCTAAGCCTTGCTGCCTGTATTGTAACTTGTATCAAGTACACATCCACATGGATGGCCATGTGTTATTGCTGCTTTTTCTTGTGGAAAGTGTTTGTTTGTGATAAAGTACAAGCTTAATGTTGAGCTAAACCAATTGACTATTCTGTGCAGAATTAGTTTTTCTGAAACTTCTGTTTGCTATGACGTAGTTTGCATTTATGTAGTACCGTTAACAATAAGAGAACCACCCTGGACACTAAGTGGCTTAAAGTTAAGAAAATAGAAACTAAACCAATAAGATGGTTGTAGATGAAAAACACAATGATGCTGGAAGAACTCAGCAGGCCAGGCAGCATCTGTGCAGAAAAGCAGGCGGTCAACATTTTGGGTCAAGGCCCTTCTTCAGGATTGAAGATAGGGAAAAGGGAAGCCCAATATGTAGGAGAGAAAAGCAGAACAGTGACTGGTTGACAAAAGAGGGGAGACGGGGTGGACACAAGGTGGTGATTGGTAGATGCAGGTAAGAGATAGTGATAGGCAGGGGCGGGTGAGGAGGGGAGAGTAGATCCACTGTGGCATGTGTCAAAGGTAAGGAGAGAAAGGGAAAAAAAGGGTTTTTAAAAAGAGCGAGGCTAGGAAAGAAGAGAAGAAACATGGTTGAAGTGACTGGCAACAGTGAGATGCAGGTCGCAGTTATGGACACAGCACAGGTGTTCTGCGAAACGGTCACCTAGTCTGCGTTTGGTCTCACTAAAGCAGAGGAGGCCACGCCAGGAGCACTGAATGCAGTAGATGATGTTAAGGGAGGTGCAGGTGAATCCCTTTTTTCTCAATTTCTCTGCCATTTCCTGCACCTCTGCTCTCATCCCCACCCCTCCCAGACCCAACAGGGGTAGAGCCCCCTTGTCGTCACATTTCATCCCACCAGCCTGCGTATCCAACACATCATTCTCTGCCACTTTTGCCATCTCCAACGGGACCCCACCACCAAGCACACCTTCCCCTCCCCACCCCTTTCTGCCTTTTGCAGGGACTGGTCTCTCCGTAATTCCCTAGTTAGTTCATTCCTCCCTCCCCCTCCCCCCTCCCCCCACCCATCCCACTCCCACCCCAAGGGCTTTCCACTGCCCCTGCCATAGGAGCAACCCCACCTCCATCCAGGGACCCAAACAGTCCATTCAGGTGAGGCAGAGATTCACCTGCACCTACCTTCAATATCATCTACTGCATTCAGTGCTCCAAGTGTGGCCTCCTCTATAATGGTGGGGCCAAATGCAGACTAGGTGACCATTTTGCAGAACACCTGCACTCTGTCCGTGGTCGCGACCTGCATCTTTCTGTTGCCAGTCACTTCGACTCCCCCCCCGCACTATCACTGATATGACAGTCCTCTGCCTCCTCCACTGCCAGGAGAATTCCAAGCACAAACTGGAGGAACAGCACCTCACTTTCCGTCTTGGAACCTTGCAGCCTAATGGCATCACATTGAATTCTCCCACTTTAGGTAATCCCCACCCCTCTTCCCCGCAACAACCCCATCCCTACCCCCACCATGCTGCTTCTCTTCTTTCATAGCCTGTTTTTTACCCTTTTTTTCCATTTCTCTCCTTACCCTTGACCCATGCCACAGTGGATCTGCTCTCCTCCTCCCCTGTACCTATCTATCACTATCTCTTGCCTGCATCTACCAATCACCACCTTGTGCCCACCCCGCCTCCCCTCTTCTGTCCACCTATCACTGCTTTGCTTTTCTCTCCTATATATTGGGCTTCTCCTTTTCCTATCTTCAGTACTGAAGAAGGGTCCTGACCCAAAATGTTGACTGCCTGCTTTTCTTCATGGATGCTGCCTGGCTTGCTGAGTTCCTCCAGCATCATCATGTTTTTCATCTAGATTCTAGCATCTGCAGTCCTTTGTTTCTCTAATAAGATGGTTGTTTATATTAATTTGGATCATTGAACTTTCCATACCTACATTTGCTCCACTTGAACAAGTCTAACTGCATTCACACAAATGGTTCCCTTCACCTTTTTCATTAATTTTCTCAATTTAATCAATACATTGTTTTTGTTCATATACTAATCCTGTAAGTATTACAACCTATAACCGCTGTGAGATGTTTTGATGCCTTCTAAATCATTTGCATTTATGACTTATCATTATCCTGCAACTATTTGGTGTAGTGCTCTTCTCCCTAACATCCTAGCACTTCATTATGTTAAACATTTATATATTCATGCCTCACCATCTGTATTGTTGAAATGAATTAAAGCTAATTTTTAGCATGTTTCTTTGTATTTGAATTTTATACTAGCTAGTGAAACTGTTAATCTACATCTGTAGTTTACTGTCTTGTTGTCATGGATCCTATAAACATTTTTTCACCTCTTTGAGTTGATAGCCTACCTCTACACAAGAACAGAAGAGACTGATTAAGCCCTTAAGCCATTTTTCCCAATCAATGAGATCACTCCCAATTGATGCCTAATTTAAAATTATCTGAGTTTATACCTACTGTTTTGTGAGGGAGAGTTGTAGGTCACTATCTGTAGCATGAAGGAATCTTCCCTAGCCCTTCTCTCAAAGGGCCTGAATCTCATTTTACAGTTGTGCCCTATCTTTCTGGATTCACCAGCAGGAGTTTTCCTCTCCATCTATCTTCTATCAATTCTTTTAATTGACCTTGGTCAACTCACTTCTGGAATGAGCACTTAAATCACATTGAAGGCTACAGACCAAGTGCTGGATGGTGGGATTAATGTGGATGGGTGCCCACTGGTTGCTGTGGACATGGTGGAACGAATGGCCTGTTTCCATGCTGTTTGGCTCTCTGTGTGTCTGTCTGGCACTCAGTCTCCACATCCTGCTCCATTCCAAGGAGAAGAGATGTGGGTTGTGTAATCCTCATTAGTCCTTAGAGTCCTAGTAACGAAAAGAATAATACAAAAACCAAGAGACAGTCGAGTACAGGTCCTCCGCAGGTCACGATGGGATTCCATTCCTGATAACTGTTCATAACCCTAATAGTCCGCAAATCAAAAATGTGGCCGCCTGGCAATATATTTAAGTTAAAACAGTAGGCCAATCCAGGGCAACCTGTAGTTAAACCAGGCTGTTTAACTCAACCATTCAGATTTCTCTGCAAGATGCAATGATATTGCTGTGCACCTAGCCAGTTCCATACAGTTGCAACACTATCACCTACCCAGCAATTTGGAAAATTGCCCAGGCGTGTTACATTCACACAAAAAACTAAACTTAAATCTACTAATCACAGCCGAATTAATCCACTCTCAATCATCAGAAAAATGACACTTGCCTGATGCCTTGTTTGGGTTTTGTCATGACCATTCAGCATTGGACCTCATCACAGCCTTGGCAGAAATGGGGACCAATGAGCTGAATTCCCACAGATGGGCTGAATGTGATTGCGCTTGATATTGAGTCTGCATTTTAGTGAACGTGACATCAAGGTATCCTGGCAAAATTGTAGTCAAAGGGGAAAAAAGCTCAAATGGCTGGAGTCATACCACGCACAAAAGAAGATGGATGTCACTCTTCCTAGAGCCAGAACATCACCGTACGAGTTCCTCAGGGGTGCGTTCTAGGTCCACCCATCTTAAGTTGCTTCATAAATGACCTCCCGTCCATCATAGGGTGGATGTTATTGTGGGGGGAGGGATTGAGGGATGGCAATTTGCTCTCCGCAAATGAAGTAGCCTGTGTCTGCTGCAGCAAGACCTAGGCATTGAGGCATAAGCTGTTAAGTGGCAAGTAACATTTGTGCCACCAAAGTGCCATGTGATGAGCATCTCCAATAAGCATTTACCTTTGACATTCATTCAATGACGTTACATCACTGGGGCACCATTGACCAGAAACTCAACTGGACCAACTACATAAATACCACGTCTACAAGAACAGGTTGGAGGTTGGGTGTCCTGTGGCAGGTAACTCATCTGATGACATCCAAAGCCTTTCCACTATTTCCAAAGCACAGAGTTTGATGGAATATTCTATAGCTGCCTGAATAACTGCAGCACCAACAACTCCAGAAAGCTTGTCATTATTCAGGGCAAAGTAACCTTCATGATGAGTGTGCCCCATTAACCACCTTAATATTCACTGCCTCCAGTGTATAGCCAGTGTGAACCATCAACAAAATGCTCTACTGTTACTCACCCAGGCTTCTTTGACAGCATTTCCTAAACCTGTCAGCTCTATATCAAGGAGGACAAGAGCCATGGGTGCATTGTCACCACCACCTACAAGTTCCCTTCCAAGTTGACGCCATCTGACTTGAAAATATAGCACTGGTCCTTCATCAGTGAGTCTACATGCTGGAATTTCTTGTCCAAGAGTACCTTCACCAGAAGGATTGCTGTGGTTCAATTAGTGATGAATGATAAATGCTGATGACACCCAGATTTTGAAAGTGAATAAGAAAAAATCACCAATATTCAATCCACCTGACTTGAAACCACACAATTTAATAGTGCCTCTACATATCTCTGGTTAAGATTACGTAACACTGTAGAGGTGAAAAATTGAGAGATCAGCCTGCCCTAAGGAACGGTTTGCCTTTGCAAGCTGAGCCATAAGCACCTCTAATGCAACAAATGTATATGGGGGCAGCAGAACATTTGTGTGCCAGGCAGAAGTTGCACCCGTAACAAAAAAAAAGGCTGAAATAATTCCACACACCTCCATATTTTGAAGTTTGTTATGTGACTGGATAAAAGGATGAATTGCTTGAAGCAAAGTTTAATAAATATAAACTGGAAAATGGGAAAATCCTTGAATCAATGAACTTAAGAGTGTAAATTTTATTTCCAATTCAGATTTTGCTTGTATTTTAGCACTGAAGATTTGTGGTATCTTGGGATATACTCATGACACGCAGCATTTTCCAATTTTGGTTGCTTATTGCTTTGGCTGTTTCTTTTGAATATTATAGGTGTTAAGTGATCCAATAACTCATGCTGTGCAGTGTTGGACTCTTGACCTGGAAAATGAGGAGGCAATTGTTACATTTTGGCTTTTTATCTTGTTTAATCATTTGTGAAGAGATGAAGAACTGGCAGAGAAGCATAATTTAGTAATTTTCCCTTACCCTTAGAGCATTCCTTCCAGTGGGTGGGTAGAAATTTTTTTCAATGTATTCATTGACAGTATGTGGACATCACTGGCAATGCAGGTATTTATTCTCTATCTCCAATTGCCCTGGAACTAGGAACGTAATTACATCAGTGGGTCTGGAATCATATAAAGGCCAGACTGGGTAAGGATATCAGATTCCCTTTCCTGATGGATAGTGGTAAGATTGATGGATTTTTATGATAATCTGGTTATCGTTGCCAAGACCAGCTTTTAAAAAATATTTCACAATTATTTACTTACTTGTATTTAAGTTCCCCAACTGTCAGTGTGGGATTCAAACTGGTGTTTCTGGGTCAGTGTTCAGTAACAACAACAATGTGACTGTATCCCATGTGTGCATGGCATCATTCCCTCTGAAGTCCCACTTTTATCCTTGCCCACCTTGTATTTTTCATCTGCTTCCTCAATAGATTCCAAATGTAAGCTAAAGGTACTGGCTCTAGTTTATCACTGTCCCAGTGCCTCCATTGCATCTGATTTGGGAACATAAGGAATCTCATACAGTTAAATATAGTTAAGAATAAAACCACCATCTTTAACCTCCATTATAAATTCAATTCCAATCCCACTGGCCCCTTCCTGGCTACTCCTAAGGCCTAAGACATATGGTTTTCATCCTTGCCATCTGTTATGAACTAGACTATCCACATAAACTACGTCCTGGTTGACCCCAAGATCAAATTTCAATCTTGTATTGTCCTGATCGCCAGGATTATCCAAGTTCACCTCTACAAGTTCAACTGTTACTGCCCTGATTAGTTTGCCTGCTGTTAATAAATCATTATCCATGATTTTGCTCTAGACTTCACATACTTCAGTGCTCTCCTGGATTATTCACCACACTCAAACATCGCATTGCCCAAGGCTCTGCTGCTGTAACCTATTTGCCCCTAGCCTTATTAACCTTGTCTCTCACGTGTCTATTCGCCAGTTTTGGCTCTTGTGTTCATGCATTATCTCAAGAATTCTCATAAGTGTATTCAAATCCCTTCACATCTTTACCCGATCCAATCTGTAACTTCGACTCGGACACTGAGATGTGTACTCTAACAAACTTGGCCCCTTGTGTTTTGCATCAGTTTGGCTCTTCCTTTGGCTGCTAAGGCCCTAAGTTTTGAATCTCCCTTTCTAAACCCCTTCATTTATCCTTCTCTGTCACTCTTTCTTTTACACACTCCTTTAAAAATCTCTCTCTGACCAAACTTTGTGCCTCGTTATCAAATTGTGTCTGCTAATGTTCCTGTGAAATGCCTCGGGAAGACTTACTGCAGTAAAGATTCATATCAATGCTTGTATTTTGCTCTGTATAAACACCTTATCGCCTTGTTACTCCTGCTCATATTACATCTCTCCTTTTCCTTTACAACTGGCCCATGTCATTAAAAGAAATTGTGAAATTTGACATCCAGTGGGGTTCTAGGAAGTGTTTTCAGAAGATGTGTTTACAGAAGCCTCAAGTTATCTTCACTGAAAACCCATGACTACAAATCTTAGAATGTAAGGAAGCCAGATTTTTTTTTGTGTGTGAATGCTGTGAGGTGTCTCAGAACAGTGATCTTCCAGAGGTTATCTCACTTGTACCATAAATGTATGAAAGGAGAATGAGACAGAATAGGAAAGGAGTGAGTCACAAATTAATTCATCTTAAACAATTTTAACAACATCAGGATATATTTCAACTGTTATGTTTGAAGATGTGGGCTTCCAGCTTTGTATTTTAAGCTTTTATTCGATTAGAAATGATAATGAGCAATGCTTTATTAAACTGTCTTTCATTAGTTAAGGTGTCTGAAAACCGCTATATTTGAGTGTTGTAAATTTGGATTCGCTAATTAGTGGAATGACAGTTATGAGCTACGTGCTTCTTTATTTGGAGGTAAGTGAATAGGATAATATTTGTATCTGAGAAATTGCATCAATTTCGGCTTTACTTTTTAAAAAGTCTAATTTTCCAATAGTTGTGTCTTTACAATCTCACCAAACTTTAAGAGTCAAGGGTAGTTTAAGAAACAGTAGTCTCCTTTACCATGATGAAGAGATTGAATCTCACCAAACTTTAAGAGTCAAGGGTAGTTTAAGAAACAGTAGTCTCCTTTACCATGATGAAGAGATTGAGATGCACATTTCGTCTTCTCTAATGGAAAATCTCTTTGCAATATTTCACTTTTTTAAAATGATTATTGTCAATACAGATTAATAGAATCAGTCATTGCAATTCATACTTGGATAATTTTCTAAATCCTGAGGTTTTTAGATCCAATTGTTTTGTTTTCTGAGCTTTTTATGCTACTACAATTCTGCCCTCTTGCATAGTCAGAGTCATGGTTGGAAACCTTCAGAAACTGACCTTTGGCTCACCACATCCATTGCGATCTTTACTCCAACATTAGAATCTTATCCTTCTGTGCCTTGCCTATTCAAGTATTTGTCTGAATGCCTCCTGATTATAATTGACGTACCATCGGTGTCTAGGTCTTCAGTTGGTAGAGCACAAAGAATTGCTTAAACCTTAAACCTCTCTGCCCCTCCCCTCTTAAACAAAAATCTTTTGCCAAACCATTTGGTCATCCGACCTAGTATCTCTTGTATTCCTTACATAGCTTGCCGTGGTCTAATTTGATTACAGATGGAAAGACAAATTTCTGGAAACCCTCAGCAAGTCGAGCAGCATATAAAATAACATTGCTTCCTTGATTGGCAAACTGTCATCCAAACTGACACCAGTCATGTGATGAAGGAAAGAGTTAATTCTATGTCCCCATGCATTCCTTGCTCACTGATGTTTATAACATGCTTTCCCATTACTAGCTTTTAAGGCTGAAGTTCTTCAGTGTTGAATTGGACAAAAATATGAAAAGACGTTCTTCTGAGATGCAACGAAACAGAATTGGTACAGAGAGTTGCATTTGAAAAGCTCGATTTCAATAAGTCTTATGGTCACAAAAACTTCTTCCGTGGGGGAGGTTTGGAACTACTCCTTTCAGCTTTCATTGAGAATTTTTCTGTTTATACTTGTGCTAGAAAATTGGTGCATTATTGGAATAAAATTAGTGTGCTGCATTATCCATGTCCTGTCTTCTGATATAGATTAGGAAGTATTTTGGGGTGGGATGTAGCTGATCAAGTGGAGGAATTGTCAGTGGGGGATCATTTTGGGAGATTGTGACCATAACTCCATATATATTAAAATTATTATGGAAGAGGATATGGATGAATCAGTAATAAAGATCTTAAATTTGGGGAAGACCAATTTCATTAATGTAAGGGAGGACCTGGCAGAGGTAAATTGGGAGCATCTACTTTCAGGTAAGTCTACATCTGCACTGTGAGAAACATTTGAAGGAGAAATACCAAGAGTTCAAGGCCAACGTGTTCCAATAACGGTAGAAGCCAGCGGTAATAAGTATGGGGATTCCTGGATGTTGAGGGATATTGAGGGTTGGATAAAGAGAAAAAAGGCAGCATATGATGCGTATAGGGAACTAATGATGGGAGGCTTGTCATAAGTTTTAAAAAGTGTAGGCAGGTGCTTACAAAGGAAATTAGGAAGGCCAAGAGGGGTCATGAGAAATCACTGGCAGTCAGGTTTAAGGTAGATCCGAAGACATTATATAGGTATATTAACGGCAAAAGTATAACCATGGGAAACACTAGGGCCCATTAGGGAAAATGAGTGCAATCTGTGCATGGAGCCAGAAGGAAGAGGTGAGCTCCTAAATAAATACTTTTCATCAGTTTTCACAGAGATAACGGACTTTGTAGTTGGAGAATTCAGTGAAAGGGTAGGTCTACTGCAGGTCTCCATAAATAAAGAGGAGGTACTCAGTGCCTTGGTGGTATCTTAAAGGTGGATAAATCTCCAGGACCAGGTGGGATTTATCCCAGGCTGCCATGAGAGGTAAGGTTGCTGGGGCTCTGGCTAAGGATTTTAAATTTGACTGGAAGATAACAAACATGGTCCCCCTTTTTCAAGAAAGACAGCAGGGAAAAGCCTGGTAAGTTTCCTAACATCAGTTAGGCTCACAAGTTCATAAAAGGTGCTAGAAAAAAATCCTGCTGGATTGGATTTGTGATCACTTGGAAGGGCAGGAGCTAATCCGAGACGGCCAACGTTGCTTTTTCAAGTGCAGCTCCCATCTGACCAATTTGATTGAATTTTTTGAAAAGGTACCAAAGTGTATCAATGAGGACAGGGCAGGAGATGTGATTTATATTGTCTTTAGTAAAGCCTTTGACAAAGTTCCACTTGGGAGACTAACTCAAAAGGTTAAGACTCATTTAGGATGCAAAATTGGTTTTGCAAGAAGAGATAGAGGATGAAGGTAGAGGGTTATTTTTGTGATTGAATGTCCATGCCTGGTGGTGTCCCACAAAGGTTGGTGCTGGGACTCTTGCTGTGTAATATGAGTGAATGACTTGGACTTGGAAGACATGATCAGTAAGTTCAGGGACGATGTGAAGGTTGACAGAGTTGTTGATAGTGTGGAAGGTAGTCTTAGGCTGCAGCGAGATGTTGACATGTTGGTGAAATGGGCTGAAAAATGGTGGATGGAATTTAATCCAGACAAATATGAGGTGACGCATTTTGGAAACAGTTATGAGGTAATACATTGCGAAGGGTCTTGGGGAGTATTCAAGAACAGAGGGAACTTGGAGTACAATCCCATGGATCCTTAAAGGTGGCAAAGCAGGTCGATTACGTGATTAGGAAGGCATATTCGATACTGGCCTTCATTAGTTAGGGCACTGAATATAGAAGTAGGAAGATTATGCTCGAACTTCATAAAACCTTGGTCAGACCTCAGCTGGAGTACTGCATGCAGTTCTGGTCATCAAAGTATAGGAAGGATGTGATAGCACTGGAGAGGATGCAGATGAGATTCACCAGGATGTTGCCTGGGTTGGAGCAGTTCAGTTATGAGAAGAGACTGGAGAAGCCGGGTCTGTTCTCTATGGAGCAGAGGAGGTTAAGAGGGGACGTGAATGAAGTGTATAAAATTATGAGGGGTGGAGAAGGGGAGACTGCAGTAAACTTTTCCTCGTATCAGAGGTAGCTAAAACTATCGGACATAGGTTTAGGGTAGAGATACAGGGTAACTGGGAAGAGATTTGTAGAGGAAATGAGGGGGACCTTCACCAAAAGAGTAGTAAGTAGCTGGAATGCACTGCTTGAAGTGCATTCCAGCTACTTACCACTGGGTTACTGAAAGCATTTAAGAAATACCTAGATGACTACTTGAATCACCTAGGCATAGAAGGCTATGGATCAAGTACTGGATGATGGAATTAATATGGCATGGACGAGTTGGGTGGTTTGGGCCTGTTACCGTGCTGTATGATTCTGTGATTCATCTGCTATTTGTGTTGAGTTTGCACATTCTCTCCGTGATTGCGTAGGTTTCCTCTAGGTGCTCTGCGTAAGATGAATGTAGGTTGATGGCAGTGTGGGCCGAAGGGTCAGTTTCCATGCTGCATCTCTCTATGACTGACGCTAAAAGATGATTGTAATGTTTGGCAGAGATGTACACACACCTATGTGGGAGGTGACCAGAAATGTTCAGATTTGGTGATATATGCAAATCATGGCACGATGTTTGAGGGAGAGCACAATCAGGACCCCTGGGTGTGAGCTTTGTTTTCAACTATTTCTCCATGTAAAATGGACAAATAAATTCAACTTGCTTTATGATGAATTGTTTAGTTTATCATCGAAAGGCAGTTCACAGGAGTATTATCACAACATTTGATATCCAGGCATGGAAAATGATAATTAGCTTGTGCAAGGAAATGGGTTTAAGAGTATTTTTCAAAAGGAGGTAGACTGAGTAGCTTGGAGTCTGAATTTTAAAGCTTGTGCTTGGGATCCAGACGGCTGCCAGTGGTGGAATGATTAAAATGAGGCCAGAATTGATCTGTTCTGGAGTGATGGAGGCAAGATGGAGAGAGGTAAAGCTTAGACCACAGCAGGTTGGGAAACCAGGTTGAGAACTTTAAGCTCGTGGATCAGAAGCTGAATTTCAGGGGTGATGGGTGACTAAGGCTTGGTGCAGAGTTTTATGAGCTAAAGATTTTGGGCTGATAGATGGGAAGCTGTACAAAGCATTAAATTGTTGAATGTAAATATAACCAAAGGCACGTAGCAAATGAAGGTTTGAGCAGCAGATGAATTCAGGCAAGGGGCAACTCAGGTGAGTTTAGAGACAGAAGTAGATAATCCTGGTAGTGGAACAGATTTTTTGTTGCAAATTCATCAAATATCTCACCAAGATTTTGAACAGTAGATTTCCTGCATTTCAGCCTGTGATTTATCTTTATTGTTATGACTAATTTTAATGTGTGGAATTAATTACTCTATTTTTAACTGTTTCATCACCTACCTAAAGAAAATGTTCACTGCATTGCTCATTTCGACATTCTAATCCCATGTACGAACCAATGCCTCTGAATGTTGAGTTAACAATGTTCAATTCATGTGTGGTTATTGTTGGCAGAAATGTCAATGATTTTCATTTTGAAGTTTTTGGCACTTGCACTGAAGTTTCCATTTGCTTTCTTTGTCCCAGTTGTGCTGCTGGGTATATTTATCTCTATTAAGAGTGTAGGGAAAAAAGTGAGGGTGTTCCTGATCACACCTTCCCCGGCCAACCTCCTTTCATGCTTCTACTTGTATTGGTAAGGGTACAGACTGTCCTATTGAATGTTGTGTAAAGGACTTGAGGCACAGGGGAAACAAAACACAAAACCAAATCAATATTCATCTGTAAAAAGTGATTCAAATGTTAAACCCATCTTTGGGTGTTTCAAAAATTGTTTGACTTTGCAGGACTTCTGTGAGGTTAAAAATCCTGAATGTGGTTCTACACAATTCACTTATGACTCCTGGAGGGTGGATTTTGTTAAGTAAATACATGAGAGAATAGGCAGTCTTTCATTCCTAACCAAAGCAACAGATGTGGAGAAGCAGGTGGTAAATTAACTTCTGCTTTTTTCCCTTTCAGTTCCTCCAATTATGTTTTCCAGTGTAATGTTGCCAAACCATTGCCCATTTACTGCCCAGTTGAATGGTTAGTTCAAATGAAATAGATCAATTCAGTCTGTCTGAGATTTGGTGGGTTTTTTCCCCCAAGTGTTTTGGTAATGGTATATATTTCACTATATTTTCTTTGTTCTTCAGTCTTCAAATTTTAAAATGGACAAATTTTTATTGCATCTAATTCTGTTTTTGCTTTGGAAAAGAATTATTATGCCAATTCCTACTAACTCTGATGCTAGACCTAGGAACAGGCAATTTTATTAACAAGGCTTTCTAAGTGAATTCTGGTGGTTGCTGACAGTGCAAAAGGGCTTGAAAGAATTTCTGCTGGAATGATAAACTTGCCCAGATCCTTCCTGTGACTAAGTGCAGTTCAGGTTCAGCTTGCTTACTATGTTTGAACTTCTGACTCATGCGATTAACAGCTACCAGTTTCTGTCAGGCCCAGCTAACTTAAGGACATTCAGCCAAAGAATTTTTATTTCCGTCTTGGAATCTGTAGATTAGGAGAATAACACTGAAATACAAAACTATTAGGGTGCTTGCTTTTCCCTGAATTAAGCAGTAAACACATGACTTTAATGTGTTATCTATTAGTGTGTTTAATTTATATTGATTTTGGTTTATTTAGTTTTTTGGCTTCTTCAGACTGTGTGGTTCTGTTGTAGAACTAACTCCCTGTCATTTTATAAACTTGGAGTTAATAGTACTGTTTATATTTGGATCACATTGTGGTACTTCAAGAAGTGGAGTGATTGTAAGTCATAGTTGCCTAATACTTGTGATCTTTTTAACAAATTTTTTTGTATGGGGCATTGGCAGTTCAGTTCATCAATTCATTCATCTGAGTTTGTGCAGTAGAGATTGATTTTCATTTGGGTGCTATTTATACTCAATCATCCTGTTGACCTGTGGTTGAATCTCCAGATTCTGGTTCTTTTTGAGCCCTCCTCTTCAAGGGAAGAGTTCAATCATATGAGCATAGTATTTGAAATATCAGGAGAGACTGATGTGGATCTTGTGTGTGTTTTTTGTTCTTCAGAATCTGTTCTGGCAAAATGTATTATTTCTTGTGGGATCATTGGCTGCATTTGAGCCCAAGAAACATTTTGTGTTATTTTAAGTCATTTGTTTTGGTGCAAGACTGCTTTTGGGTTCTGAATGTATTCCATCAGAGTATTTCTTGATCTTATTTCACTTTCTTCTTTGTGATCCTGAACTCCGATTATAGTTCAGAATTTTTATAGCATTTCATTCAAATTTTATGAATACCTTTATTTGTGGAAGGAGATTTCAAAAAATCAATATTATTGAAAATGTAATGACAGTTTTATCTTTAAATGTTTATCATCTTGCCAGAATTTATTAACCTTGTGCAACTTTTGTTTTTCTTGCAGCCCCTTTTATGGTGAAGACTTTTACTTCGAAATCCCCAGAAGTTTCCAGTATCTCTCCTTTTATATTTACGATAAGAATTTTTTCCAAAAAGATCTGCCCTTTGGTAAGTTAGTGTAACCATAATACGCCATGATATTTTGCTTGCCCTTAAATACCTAGAACTGTTTTTGCATGTAACTACACGGAAATGAATAATTGTGTGGTGCTGCTGCAGTTGTATCAGGCTCTGGTGTCAGAATCCAGGTGGGTGTGCGGATATGCTGGTTTCTGACGTGGACAATCATAAGGTCTATGCCCAACAAAAAATGTGCACTGTGAGTGGTGGGGGGGGGGGGGCGGGGTGGGGGGGTGGTGGGCAGGGTGGAGAAACATGAGCATACCTTTTTTTTAATATTAATGTGGCTCCATTCTGTATTCTGGTTGCTTAAATACCTTGGAATAAAGCAATAACTTAACTAATTAAGTATTCTTCTGAAAACTTCTTGTTGGTCCTTCAATGCCACATGTGCTTACCAACTAGCTTTTAATCTGCCTTCTGCCCAAATTTAGAAATATTCCAGCACACTTCCTCAGACCCACTGGCCCTTTGGTAGACTGCAAGTTCAGATATAGTAACAATTGTTTATAGTATTTCCTCACTATTGGGTGGTGATAATTATAGTGGTATGGAAGTAAAGTAGCAAATGAATTTGGTGATTGTTGTTTTGTGTGTGATTCTTCAATATATTGCAGTAAATGTACTTTTGCCTTAATTATTTTAAAATCCTTACTGCTTTACCAAATCCAATGCAATACCAAAAGTAAGAAGGGTTTTTGATCTGTATCCAATCTGTGATTTTCAGGCAATTCCACAAAACCAATACTCCTATACTCAAGAGTTTCTTCTCAAGTTTGTTTGTTAATTGCAGTATATCGTATTTAATGTAGGCCAGCACAATCCAGCTGGTTTTAAAAAGCACTTCCTAAAATGTTATATTTTAAAAAAAAATCATGTTTTCTAATTGTGGAAGTGAAGGGACAATTTGGTAATGTTTGATTAATACAGTCGAGATTGATCTGTTGCAAAACAAAACATTTTAATTAATGCTCATCTGCTGTCTGATCAGCCATAGGCATATTGAATGGTGGAGCAGACTCGAAGGGCCAAATGGTTGCCTTCTACTCCTAACTTCCATGTTTCTATGTATAAATTATTTACTTTCTAGTTAGTTTGTGGACAGTGGATTCTATATTTAAAAAAAAATCAGTGTGTGCCTGTTAAAGTCCTTGCAGCGGTAGAATCAGCAGTTTTTAGAATCTTTTAGAAGGATCCTCCTACAGGTCAGTAAGCTATTGATGCTAGCTCTCAATGGTGAATGGCTAATTTTTTTTTGATGAATGCAACAATTGAATTAGGGGCTAAAATTCTACAGTTTTTTTCTGCTGGTTATGCTGATTATCAGGTAAATTGTGCCAGAACAAATACAGTATAATTGAACAAATTTCAGGTCAATGTCTTTATACCAGCAAATAGTCTTTAGATCAGGAAAAGTATTCTGTGGGCACTTTACTGCTGTGTATAGCTCTAGATACTGGGTCCTGAAGATGGACACTCATTACAAACTGAATGAGAGCGATAGATAACAATCTGTCCTGTTTAGCCAGTATGTAAAACCAATCTTCTCCCTCTGTTAAGTGCATACAGTGGCATGCAAAAGTTTGGGCACCCCTGGTCAAAATTTCTGTTACTGTGAATAGCTAAACGAGTAAAAGATGACCTGATTTCCAAAAGGCATAAAGTTAAAGATGACACATTTCTTTAATATTTAAGCAAGATCACTTTTTTATTTCCATCTTTTACAGTTGCAAAGTAACAAAAAAGGAAAAGGGCCCAATGCAAAACTTTGGGCACCCTGCATGGTCAGTACTTAGTAACACCCCCTTTGGCAAGTATCACAGCTTGTAAATGCTTTCTGCAGCCAGCTAAGTCTTTCAATTCTTGTTTGGGGGATTTTTGCCCATTCTTCCTTGCAAAAGGCTTCTAGTTCTGTGAGATTCTTTGGCCGTCTTGCATGTACTGCTCTTTTGAGGTCTATCCACAGATTTTCAATGATGTTTAGGTCAGGGGCCCGTAAGGGCCGTGGCAAAACCTTCAGCTGTGCCTCTTGAGGTAGTCCATTGTGGATTTTGAGGTGTGTTTAGGATCGTTATCCTGTTGTAGAAGCCATCCTCTTTTCATTTTCAGCTTTTTTACAGACGGTGTGATGTTTGCTTCCAGAATTTGCTGGTATTTAATTGAATTCATTCTTCCCTCTACCAGTGAAATGTTCCCCATGCCACTGGCTGCAACACAAGCCCAAAGCATGATCGATCCACCTCCGTGCTTAGCATTTGGAGAGGTGTTCTTTTCATGAAATTCTGCACCCCTTTTTTTTCTCCAAACATACCTTTGCTCATTGTGGCCAAAAAGTTCGATTTTAACTTCCATCAGTCTACAGGACTTGTTTCCAAAATGCATCAGGCTTGTTTAGATGTTCCTTTGCAAACTTCTGACGCTAAATTTTGTGGTGAGGGTGCAGGGAAGGTTTTCTTCTGATGACTCTTCCATGAAGGTCATATTTGTGCAGGTGTCGCTGCACAGTAGAACAGTGCACCACCACTCCAGAGTCTGCTAAATCTTCCTGAAGGTCTTTTGCAGTCATACGGGGGTTTTGATTTGCCTTTCTAGCAATCCTACGAGCAGTTCTTTTGGAAAGTTTTCTTGGTCTACCAGACCTCAACTTGACCTCCACCGTTCCTGTAAACTGCCATTTCTTAATTACATTACCAACTGAAGAAACGGCTACCTGAAAACGCTTTGCTATCTTCTTATAGTAACGCTTTGCTATCTTCTTATAGTCTTCTCCTGCACTGCTTTGTGGGCATCATTTATTTTAATTTTCAGAGTGCTAGGCAGCTGCTTTAGAGGAGCCCATGGCTGCTGATTGTTGGGACAAGGTTTGAGGAGTCAGGGTATTTATAAAGCTTTGAAATTTGCATCACCTGGCCTTTCCTAACGATGGCTGTGAACAAGCCATAGCCCTAACAAGCTAATGAAGGTGTGAGACCTTGGTAAAAGTTATCTGAGAGCTCAAATCTCTTGGGATGCCCAAACTTTCGCATGGTGCTCCTTTCCTTTTTTCACTCTAAAATTGTACAAAACTAAAATCATACACTAATCTTGCTTAAAATGTTGAAAAGAATGTTTCAACTTTAACTTTATGATTTTTGGAGATCAGTTCATTTGCTACTCACTTAACTATTCACAGTAACAGAAATTTTGACCAGGGGTGCCCAAACTTTTGCATGCCACTGTATGTCCATATTGTGTATGATTCAGCATTTCCTCACCATAAATCGTGTTTCCTGTTCCACATTGAATGTCCATTTCCCTCTACAGATGCTGCCTGACCTGCTGAGTTCCTGCAGCAGTTTGTTTCTTTTTGATCCAGATTCCAGAGTCTGCAGTCTTTTGTGTCTCCAATCTTGTTTCTTGGTAGTCGATGCTTGAGGTGTGTTTGTGTGTGTGAGAGCCTAAATAGTTACCAAACTACAGAATTGTGATAATAATCAATGACCTAGCTCTCTTCTCAATTTCCAATTATTTATTTTTCTTCCTAGAAATGTGTGATAAGATTGAAGAAAAATTTATGTGGCCATTAGTTTAATGTCTCTGCTGTATCAGAAGTTGCATTATGTGTATATGTATGTTTCTTCTATGCTCTACTTTGGAACAAAAGAGTAGTTCTTCCTGTTAAAATATCTTTGAAAGCTAAATTTAACTAATGGCATGGTTGGTACATGATGAAGCAGAATTAGTAAGGATTTGCTAAGCATTTTTGGATAAACATTGTTGTAAAGAATTTGTATTTTTCACACAATATAACATTGTTAAACAAAGTACTTTTGTAAAGTGATTAATTGGAAATGGGAAGCTTTGAGGTGTTTCAAAGACATGAAAAATACTACATAGGAATGAATCAGTTTTACTCCATTTAAGAATCAAGAAAGGACTTTTTTATGTACTGACCCAGGTACAGATATTTGTAGGATTGGGCTGCTTCACCTGGTGCCTTATTTTAAAAAAAAGTCCTGGGATATTTGCATTGCAGCAGTTAGCTCTTAGTACCGCAGTTTGACTGTTGCTTAATACAGGCAGCTTGTGGGGGGGAGGGGGGGGTGGAGGAGGAGATAATAAAATTAGTTTTTTTAAAATTTAAGGAAGTAATTGTATTGCTTAATGTTAATTTGGTTACTTGTGGTTAAGGAAATGGGTGGTGCCTAAATTTGCACCATAAGAGTCCACTCAATAGTTGTCTGTATAAAGGTCACATTGCAACGATGGAAAGCCCTGACTTTCACACATCTATTACTATTGCGTGGTAAAAGGCTCAACATTTATATACGTTTTTAATAATCTACGAAATTTCTTCAAAAATAAAATATTGGGAAGAGTCAGCAGTCATTAATATTCTACCATTTTGCTATCTACGTTTAAGTAGCAGCTGCCATTGGTGATTTTCAGAGGTGCTTGGCTGTAAGGGGGTAAATCTTAGCTGTTGTGATAAATTATCATTACATTAGGTGTATAAAAACTCCATAGAAACACTTATAGATTGCTTTGACACAAAAAATGGTATTTCTTGTCCTCGCCCTCCATTGAGGGTTTTGTTTTTACCAATGAAGCAAACTGCTTTAGTATTTCTGTTGTTTCCTCTCGTTATCATTACGTCATCACTGCGCTTCCTGCTTAGTGTAGACATCAACTGAAGAGCATTTCTTAGCAGAAGGGACAGAGTAATGACCATGATGAGTAGTAGATTGTGTGGAGATTTCCTTGCAGACCACTAGTGGGATCAATAAGAGGTGCACATTTTGAAAATTGACAGAGAAACCTAATCTGGAAATGACAAAAAAGTAAAATGGCTGCTGTGTACTGTCAATTAAAAATTGTTCTCAGAAAATGAACCTCCAAATGTCTTTTAGCACCAAGACCTAGATGATAAATTGCTGAGCGGCAACCGACATTTGTGTCATACAAGTCTGAGCCAATGACAGATTTTCAACAAGGATGAGACTGGTGACCAATCATTCATGTTACCATCACCAAGTTATAAGCATCCTGGTTGGTAGGGAAATTGGCCAGAAAGTTAACTGGACCACACTTGTGTGCATGCAGCACCTCAAAGTAGTAATAGAATACTCTTTACTTGCTTTCATGAAAGCAGCTTGAACAGCACTCAAAGCTCAGCATCATCCAGGGGGAGAAACCCATCCACATCCAAAATCCAGAACTGATGCACCCTCGCCTCTATCTAAAATTCACTGCATTTATTCACAAAGCCACACTGAGAGCTCTTCTCAAACTTCTGATATGTACCACACGGCAGACAAGGAAAAAAGTGCACACGGATGCCACCACCTAGTCACACACCACCTTAACTGGAAATATATCCCTGTTCCTATTCACTGAATTTAAATCCTGGAACTCCCAGTGTTGCTGGAGTACCTTCATCATTCAAGGCCATCGCTCACCAACATATGAACGTAATTGCTAACAGGGTAGTTAGCGATGCAAGTTAACTGCTGGCCCTGCCAGAGATAGCCATATGTTGTCCATAACATTTCTACACTTAGTTTCGTATGAAAAAGTCAAACATTTACAGGGATCTTGTTTTAACATCATGTTTGAACTGTTGCACATTTACCTACTGCCCTGGTATATCAGTGCAAGTTATGTGCATAGGTCTTGAAATAGAAGTGATGGATCTTGAACAAAAATCAGTGCTACCAATTGAATCAATCTGACAGGGAAGCTTTAAAAGTAAACCAAGTGATTTCTTAAATCTTGAATTTTCATTTTGTAGTAGTTATAAATGACTGTCTTAGCACTTTATAATTAATTTTGTCTCTTTCAGGTAAAGTATCCATTAAAAAGGAAGATTTGTGCAAGTACAACTGCAAGGACAGCTGGTTTGCACTGCATCTTGTTGATGCCAACTCTGAAGTTCAGGTAAGTTAACTAATCCTCTTCCAAGTGCCTGTGGTTATCAACAAATGACTCTTTTTTCAGGCTATACCATTAAAACTGGAACCGAGAACAAATTTATAACATTAAAAAGAAGGGAGGTGGAAGGAAAAGGCATTTTCTTTGTGTGGATTCACACGGCACCTGCTGTTCTCTGGTACCTTGTCCAAGTGCCAGTTCTTCATGCATAACATAGGTTATTTCACGATGGGATAATATTATAGCTGTCCTTTTATCTCTATCCAGGTGCTTCCTAAGGAGACTCGTTTTAAAACTTCCACCTGTTTACTTACAGCTTGATGTAAACTAGTGGACATCCTAATGTAATTATTATATTTCTTTGAACTTTCAGCCATAGGGAAATAAATAACACACTTACAATGATGTTAGAAATGGTGGGTAATATTTGCAGATTGCAGTTGGTAGCATGGAATGGTGTCGATTGTGGTATAATGGATCTTAATCAAACTTACATGATTTAGTTTCTAAACCCACAACTGGATTAGGCTTTCATGCTGTGTCCCTTGCCTGTCCTGTCCATTTGCTTAAGTTATAAGTTCTTAAGTGCTTATTTGTAAGATCAATGTTTGAGACATTCTGGGTGCTAATGAATTTGTATAGGAGTTTTGCAACCAGAGTCAAACTTTAGAATTGTGCTTACAGATTTGTCTGCCTTCTGTTTTCATGCCTTCTATGCATTTTCCTTTGACTTGAGTAATGTGAGCCAGTGAACCACACACAAACAATAGCATCACTTTGATGGTATCACTATTGATGAATATTTGTCCTTTTGAAGCTTCATTTTTTTTGACTGTTTGTATTATTAAAAATATGCTGTTTCACTGTGGTCAAGTCCAGATTTAATAATTTTGATGAAAACCACAGCAGACATGTATTGCAGGTTCTGCATTTTGGTTGTTCTGGTCATAATCCAAAAAAAAACTAAAGCTTTTCATAACAACATATGGAATAGGAATAGGCCAAATGACCCTTCCAGCCTGCTCTATCATTCATCAAGATCAATGCCATTATCCTGCAGTATACCCATATCTCTTGATTCCCTCAATGCCTTGAAACCTAAGGATCTTTATTTTGAATGAACATAATGACAACTCCCACAGTGCTCCAGAGTAAAAAAAAATTCCAAAGGTTCATCACCCTCCGAGTGAAGAAATTTCTCCTCTTAAATAACCTACTCTTTATTCTCTTTATAAACTGTGGCCCCTGGTTCTGGACTCCTCAGTCAGGAGAAATAGCCTCCCTGCATCTAGCATGTCGAGACTTTTATGAATTTTATAAATTTTGATGAGAACTCCACTCATTCCAAACCCTAGACAATACTGTCCCAGTCTACTGAACATCTTGTATGGTAAACCTTGCTATTCCAAGAACCAGCCTAATGAATCTTCACTGCATTCTTATGGCAAGTACATTCTTTCTTATATGGTACTCCAGGTGCAGTTTCACCAAGGCCCTATATATTTGTAATAAGGCCCCTGCTCTGTAATCAAACCCTTTGCTTTTTACTCCTGTTGCTTTTTGTTCTATATTTAATGAAATACATATTCTTAGATTGTTAACATCCTTTTTTAAGCTGTTCCGCCAGCTTACAATTTCCTTGTACAATTTTGCAAGTACATATTGTACCAGTGGAAAGATTTTTTTTCCTTGTGTTTTGATTTATTTTTGTTGCTGCAGCTATCAAATTCAGTTGAGGTTATTCAAGTTAAAAGTAGCCACTTGTTGCCACTGTATCCAATTTGTTTGCCACTTGCCTTATTGCTGTGTTAAAGGTCCCAAGATACCTTTTATGAAAATAGTTTAGAAAATCTAATCTTGTTGCCAATGCACATTTCAGTAAATTACATAAGGTAGACTTGAGCTCTACTAATATTGGATGTAATTATAATTGCAATCATGCATTTGGGATCATTTAGAAAAAAATCATTGTTGATGCTAAACATAAACTCAGTGCTCTAAAATGTAGAAGATTTGGCTTCATTGGGCAAATTTTGCTTTTTGTACAGGTTAGTTCTCAGAGTCTTAACTAAATGTGTGAGCATCTGATTAATTCATGCCATTATCTGACAGTTGCAGTCCTCATGAAACCAAGAGCTTTAGGCATGTTGCTATAATTAATACAGGACCAATAAGTGCAGTGCTCACTTGCGTAGAAAGAAGCATGTTAAAATTTTCAGGCCTTGTGTGAATTGGGAATGGATTAGCCAAGCTTTTCAACGACTCTTAAAGTTGTTTATAGCAGTATAAGCTTCACCTTCAGTACTAGGGCCAGCTGTAGTGCAACAGTTGCATCTATAGAATGTAGACTTTGATCACACTGCTAACCTGCAGTGGATTGACCGGTATCAAATTGCACTTACAATTGTTTTTTAAGTAGCAAGCTATTTTAAACTAATCTCAGCATGTAGATTTTGCCATACTACAACAAGTACTGCAACTGGCCCTGACGTTCATTGATTTCACAGCTGGTGTTACATGACTACACTGGAAATCTGCTCGTGACCAACCAGACAGTAATGCATCAGTTAGCTCATTTTGAGTGAATTAGACTGTTGCCATTATCATGAGGTCAGTATTTCCACAATTATGGAAAGCCATTTGGACGAACCATTCAAAATGTAAAGCCTGTCCTTTACCCCTCATGCCATGCAATAGCCTCTTGAATATCTCTAGTTCTAAATGTGCCCTTCACCAATTTGAAGTTGAACTCTGTCCTACTGTCTCAAAGAATATGTTCTATTGTTGACATCCTCTGAAAATCTTAAGGCATTTCACCATGAATTTGTACTTCTGAAGTGGAATCTCTTTCAAAATATAAGAAAGCATGTAAAATAAACTTCCACAATTCTTCTCTATGTTGTCTCTAGGAATATGTTTAGTGATAAAGCTTGAGAAATATAAAAAAGCACTAGATGAGTTGGAATTCTTGTTCAAGTAATGCCACTCATTCTTTTATATCCACCTTCGAAGGCACTTGGGATATGGTTTAATGTCTTATTTCAAAAGCATGCAACAGGACAACACTGGCATACCAGCCTGATTTATCTGCTCAAGTTTCAAGTGGCCTACAACTTTATTGCCTAAGTAGTAAAAGTAAGGTCACCCAGTCTGAGCTGACCCATTGGGTTAGTTTACTTTGTATTTTGATTTCTTTGCTTGTTGCTTCATCAACTGAATGGTCTTGATTGTTTCATCAACTTGATTGCTGATGATGTGTTGTGGATCTTCTTGCTATGAATTTCTAAGAAGCAGACTGGATTGTGAGTGGGCTACTATCTTCCACTCATAATTGCTCATCCATATAGTTTTGATAATGCTCTCAACTTGCTGTTTGGCTTTCTGGAAAACTTTGTGGATGTGAGCCCAAGCCTTAAATTTTTTTTTTAATTTTTAAATTTTATTTACAGCGTGGTAACAGGCCCTTCTGGCCCAACGAGTCCGCGCCGCCCATTTTAAACCCAAATTGACCTACTCATACATCTTTTAGAATGTGGGAGGAAACTGGAGCACCCGGAGGAAACCCACGCAGACACGGGAGAATGTACAATCTCCTTACAGACAGCGAAGGGAATTGAACCCCGGTCGCTGGCGCTGTAATAGCGTCGTGCTAACTACTAAATGCTACACTGTTGTGCTCACTTCGGGTGCTAGTCCAATGTGAAATCTCTAAAGTCTCCAACCTAACAGTAAAGCTTCTCGGTTTTGCTTTGCCCCATAAAAATGGAGGACTCCAAATTAGATCTGTTGCTGGCTAGTGAAATAGCTTGATAATCGTAGTTGTGAGGAAAGATTGGATGAGCTAGGAAATAAAAATAAGAATGCTGGAATTACTCAGCAGATGGACAAATGATGCACTAGAAGTTCTGCAGAATGTATCTCGGAAATGCTCTTCCAACTGTCAGCCACAACACTCATCTCTTTATATGATTATTTGATTCTTAAACTGTGCTTGAAGAGCAGAGGGTATAAAAATACTTTCCATGTCAGGTTTTAAGGGCCAAATAATATTGATCTATTAAATTCAATAATGATGCATTTCAAAGTCTAGTCATCTGCTTCATTCGTTGCCTTTGCCAATTCTTTTGCATCTTGCCCTGTTCAACATGAGCATGTAGACTCCAGAATTATTTCTCCAGAATCCTCCTCTTTCAGGGTAAACAGCGATTTATGATTTATTATTCATTTATTCAAAGCACCCTGCTATAACCTACATCATTTATCATTGGTACTTTATACTACACTTGATGTAAAGAAATTTCTGGTGATCGTTATTTCCATTTTCAGCTATTTACTAAGGTTTCATATGGCAAATTTTGTGTTTCTGTATAAAATACTATATTTAGTTCTTGCCATCACCATGAGAGACTTGGAGGACATCTCCTTTTACCTTATAACATTGAACTGTTCCTTTGTAGGGAGAATATGTTGCAATGAAGGCTGATATAGGTTGATGTCCAGCAGCATATCCTGATCTTTTCTCAATCAGATTAGGATTGATAAAGTTTTATAGATGGCACTTTGTATCATTAGGTGCAAGAATGTTGGCCTGGTCAAAGTGCTTAAGAATTGCTGATGGGGACCAGGAAGGAATTCGGTGGCCATGATTCTCTGGCAGATGGTGTTTTAAAAACTAATTTACAAAGCATCATAGAATGGTATTCGATGCTGGAAACTGGATCTACAGATTTAATCTTTCAAACCTCTGTGTGATTTGGTATATCATAATAAGCTCTTTATGTGATCTGGGCATAGTAATGACAGAGGGAATTTAATCCTGATTAAGTGCAAGTAAGTGCACTTTGGGAAGACAAACAAGCGTATGTCATACACTAGGAACGATAGGATCCTAAGGATATTGAGAAAAGGAGGGACCTCGATGTACAAATTCAGGAGTGATCCTGAGTAGAGCTGCATTGTGAGTCGGTGGAATCAAAAGACTGTTTTGTAAGATTTTGCCCAGCAAAATCAGATAAAATCCTTGACACTGCTCTTGTTGTATTTGTCATGAAGGTACAGCAGTTTTGGTTTTAGTAGTTTGAAGAGTTTAGCACATAACTAAATTTTGCAAAACAATGATGAATTTAGTTGTGAATACCAAATAGGCACCAAGTTGTCACACTGCACGAGAGCAGTAAATGACTAGATTCATGACAATCTGTAGCCTGCTGAGAGTGGCAAACATTTTTGTGGATTTTTTGTTTTATTTTCTAATCCTCACTTGGAATCTTAAGTTAGCCAATTTGTATGTTTTCAAAAAACGCCAATTCTATTAAGTAGGATTTTCATAAGGCATGAAATAAAAACACAAAATACTCAGCCTTTTGATGCAAGGTTATTGACCGGAAACATTAAGATTTGTACATTGAAGTGTTAAAGCTTTGGGTCAGGGAGACTGGCAGATGCAGTATTAATTTTGTCAGTTATACTGCTTCAATAAATTTCTGCTTGTTGTGTTTTCAAACAGGGAAAAGTTCATCTGGAAGTTAAGCTTAATGAACTTATTACAGAAACCGGATTGGTTTGCCAACAACTAGTGGTACGGTGAGTACAAATCTGAGAGAATGATCAATAATTATGTACTCTGCTTCCATTAAGATTGCTCTGTCCATGATGCAGTGCCGTTTTTATTCTGACTGAGGTTTGATAATTATCCCAGCCTTCTAAGAAATGATGAAATTTTTGCTTAAGGTTTGGATTCATGTACAGAAATATAAGTTTTAGAATAAGGTTTCTAGATTTTTGAATATTATGGGTATTGAGGGATATGGGGTTAACACAGGAATGTGGCACTTAGGTAAAAGATCAGGTGTGATCTTATGGAATGCTGGAAACAGAATGAAGTGCTAAATTATGAAGAAGCTACTGCTTCTCTTTCCTGTGGTCTTAAGGTTGGCGTATTCTACAGATAATATTAATCTTGGATTCATTGTGTTTTGATGTCTTTAACATTCCTTCACAAATGTGAAATTAACCAATAACATGTTTTCAGTGCTAAAAGATTTGCCAGTGTCGGATGTATTTTTTCTGGGAGGCTGCAGAGAGGTATATCTTGTGGCTGACTAAAAATTTGACTCTGGTGAAGAGTGACAGGAAATGTACGATGGAAGATGAGTTGCAAGATTTGTTTTTTGAAGGAGGGGGTGAACGGAAATATAAGTTTAAAAACCATTGTGGTTTAAGGGATCTTTTACACTTTCTGCAGACTACAGACAGTTTGGTTGGAAAGCCTTCCTATCCGAACAACACAATACATCTAATATGCTGCATGGAATCTTTGAAGAGTCAGTTTCATCATTAGGTTAACTTAAACCAAGCTATATGCACAGAATTAGATCCATTTCTGCAGATTTCAATATATTGCTACCAGTAACTACTTCATTGGGACAGGCAGGGCAAAGAGCAGAACAATCTCTGACTCTGGTGAGTACTCTGAAACCCGTGTTGCCGTAATCGTGCATTTTCAGCTGGGTGTGCGACATTAATTCTGTTTATCCGTTACGACAATGAAGCTCCTCTCAGCCTGGGATCCTCTGCCAAAAACTGTGCACTCCTTCTCTCTCTTTTCCCATTTACTCCAAGGAGAATTTGTGTCCTGATAATTTCAATGCAACCAGAATTTGCCCCATTATTTATTGCCTTCAGTTCTCTTTGGCCTCTTTCTAACTTCTTTCTTCTATGCAGCCCTGCAATCAGCATCAGCAATTTTCTTTTTTTTAGAGATGATTTTCCAGTCATTATCCCATTGAGGTTTGGGAAATTGTTCCCAGTAAATTGGTGTTATTTATACATTACCTTTTGCAATTCAAAGGTACTTCAGTAGCTTAATGCATATTGGTGCATCCTGAAGTCATAAAAGATCATATATAAATGCAAGTCTGTCTTTTCTGACCCTTCTGATCTAGTACAGATGATCTCTTTTGGCCATATGTGTTACAAGTGTTGTTTTTACTGTGCGTGAAATGTTAATTTATTACCATGGTGGGCCAGTCTCCCTTGCATGCACATAGTTTCCTAATGTCAATTACATTTCCTAATGTAATGGCATTATAAAATGAATGTGCATCTTATGACTAAGGTTACTACCTGATAAGATTCAGGTATGGTTGTTAACATTCTTGGTACAATAAAGTAACTATTGCAGGTGAAAAATCCTGGCATCTTTTACCCTGGCATATAACTTGTGTATTTTTATTTTTCAGCTGTATCTCTGTTGTAGCTACTACATCCTGTCTATTGGTGTAACATATTTTTTAATAAATAAAGTTGACTGGTGTTCCTTCCATTGTAAGGATCAAGGTTTAGTTGTCTGTTTAAGTGCTGAATTAACTCATCTCATTTGAATCGGCAAGTGTCCTAAGTTAGGGCAACGAATGTTGGTCAGGTTTCCAACTTCTGTTTGTTATTCATCATTGGGGGGCTGGGGGGGGGGGGGGGGTCTTGAATATTTTGGGCTTGCTCGTGAGGCCCTACGTTTAAATTGGAATTAGTTTATTATTGTCACATGTACCAAGGTACAGTGAAAAACTTGTGTTGCATACTGTTCATGCAGATCATTTCGTTGTACAGTGCATTGAGATAGTACAAGGTAAAACAATAACAGAATGCAGAATAAAGTGTGACAGCTACAGAGAAAGGTGCAGTGCATGTAGACAATAAGGTGCAATGTCATAATGAGGTAGATTGTGAGGTCAAGAGCCCATTGTATCATACTAGGGAACCGTTCAATAGTCTTATAACAGTGGGATAGAAGCTATCCTTGAGCCTGGTGGTATGTGCTTTCAGGCTTTTGTATCCTCTACTTGATAGGAGAGGGGAGAAGAGAGAATGTCCAGGGTGTGTGGGGTCTTTGATTATGCTGGCTGCTTTGCCGAGGCAGCGAGAAGTATAGACAGAGTCCATGGAAGGGAGACTGATTTCCGTGATGTGGACACAACTCTCTGCAGTTTCTTGCAGTCATGGGGAGAGCAGTTGCCATACTAAGCTGTGATGCATCCGGATAGGATGCTTTCTCTGGTCCAAGCCATGATACATCTGGATAGGATGCTTTCTATGGTGCATCGATAAAAATTGGTGAGCGTCGACGGGGACATGTCAAACTTCTTTAGCCTCCTGAGGAAGTAGAGGTGCTGGTGAGCTTTCTTGGCCATGGTGTTAGCCTGCTGATGCATGCTAGCGAGGCTCACACTCGAATTTAGCAATTTTGTTGAAGTATTGGAAGACAACTAGTGCCTGTGGAACCATGCTAGGAATTTTCACTTTGGAAGGGAGTGGTGAAATTTGCTGGAAGGTTTGCTAGAGCTGTTGGGGAGGGTTTAAACTAGGTAGGCAGGGATGGGAACCAGAGTGTTAGGTCAGATGATGGAGCAGTTGGTGTAAACGTAGATGTGATATGCAGAGAGACTGTGAGGAAAGACAGGCAGTGGGATAGGGCATTAATACAGTCAGTTGGATGAGTTGAAATGTGTTTACTTCAATGCGAAAAGTATTAAGGATAAGTGTGATGAACTTAGAGTATGGATCAGTACATGGAATTACAATGTTGTGACCGTTACAGAGACTTGGCTGTCGCAAGGGTAGGATTGGCTGCTTGATGTTCTGGGGTTCAGATATTTCAGAAGGGATAGGGAGGGAGGTAAAATGGGAGTGGGGAGGAGTGGCATTAATGATCAGGGATAGTGTCACAGCTGCAGAAACGAGGATGTCATGCAGGATCGTCTACTGAGTCAGTGTGGGTAGAAGTCAGAAACAGGAAGGGAGTAATCACTCTGGGAGTATTCTGTAGGCCCCCTAATAGCCACCAGGACACTGAGGAGCAGATAAGTAGGCAGATTTTGGAAAGGTGCAAAAATAGCAGGGTTGTTGTCATGGGTGACTTCAACTTCCCTAATATTGATTGGCATCTCCTGAGTGCAAAAGGTTTAGCTGGGGCAGATTTTGTTAGGTGTGTCCAGGAAGGATTCCTGACACAGTATGTGGACAGGCTGACTAGAGGAGAGGCCATACTGAATCTCGTACTAGGCAATAAACCTAGTCAGGTGACAGATCTCTCGGTGAGCGAGCATTTCGGAGACTGTGACCACAACTTCCTGACGTTTAGCATAGCCATGGATAGGATAGGAGCAGGCGATATGGGAAAGTTTTAATTGGGGGAGGGGAATTACGTTGGTATTAGGCTGGAGCGTGAATTGGGAACAGGTGCTCTCAGGGCAATGTACAGCAGAATGGCGGGGGTGGAAGGGGGAAACAATATTTTGCTTCACTGTTCACTGGGGAGAGGGACTTCGATGAATTTGAGGTCAGTGTAGAACAGGCTAATGTGCTGGAGCATGTTGAGGTTAAGAAAGAGGTGGTATTGGAGCTTCTGAAAAACAGTAGGATAGCTAAGTCCCCAGGGCCGGATGGGATATACCCCAGCTTAATACGGGAAGCGAGGGAAGACACTGCTGGGGTGTTGATGATATTTGTATCTTCCCTGGCCACGGAAGTGATGCTGGAGGATGGCAGATGTTGTTCCCTTGTTCAAGAAAGGTAATGGGGATAATCCTGGGAGTTACAGACCAATGACTCCTGCTTCAGTGGTAGGCAAGCTATTGGAGAGCATTCTTATGGACAGGATTTACAAGCATTTGGAGAAGCATAGTCTTATTTGGGATAGTTAGCATGGCTTTGTGAGGGGCAGGTCATACCTCACAAGCCTAATTGAATTGTTCGAGGAGGTGACAAAACTAATTGATGAAAATAGAGCAGTGGACATGGTGTATATAGACTTTAGTAAGGTGTTTAACAAGGTTCCCCATGATAAGCTCATCCAGAAAGTTATGAGGCATGGGATCCATGGAGACTTGGTGCATGGATTTGGAATTGGCTTGTCCACAGAATGCAGAGGGTGGTAGGAGATGGAGAGTATTCTCTCTGGAGGTTGGTGACTAGTGGTGTTCCGCAAGGACCTGTTCTGGGACCCCTGCTCTTTGTGACTTTTTTATATATATAAATGACTTGGATGAGGAAGTGGAGGGATGGGTTAGTAAGTTTGCAAATGACACGAAGGTTGGAGGTGTTGTGGATGTGTAGAAGGATGTTGTAGGTTACAACGAGATATAGACAGGATGCAGAGTTGGGCGGACCAGTGGCAGATGGAGTTCAATCCGGAAAAATTTGAAGTGATACACTTTGGAAGAACTAACTTGAAGGCGGAGTACAAGGTTAATGGCTGGGTTCTTAGCAGTGTGGAGGAACAGAGGGATCTTGGGGTCCAAGTCCATAGATCCCTCAAAGTTGCAGTGCAAGTTGATAGGGTGGTTCAGAAGGTGTATGGTGTGTTGGCCTTCATTAGTCAGGGGATTGAGTTCAAGAGCCGTAAGGTAATGTTGCAGATCTATAAATCTTTGGTTAGACCACAATTGGAGTATTGTGTTCATTTCTGGTTGCCTCATTATAGGAAGGATGTGGAAGCTTTAGAGAGGGTGCAGAGGAGAGTTACCAGGATGCTGCCTGGATGAGAGAACATGTCTTATGAGGAAAGGTTGAGTGAGCTGGGGCTTTTCTCTTTGGAGCAATGCAGGATGAGAGGTATATAAGATTATGAGGGGCATACATAGAGTGGACAGCCAGCACCTTTTCCCCAGGGTGGCAATGGCCAATACCAGAGGACATCAGTTTATGGTCAGAGGAGGAAAGTTTAGGGGAGATGTCTGAGGTAGGTTTTTTTTACACAGAGAGTATTGGGTGCCTGGAACACATTGCTGGGGGTGGTGGTAGAGGCTGATACTATATAGACATCTAAGAGGCTCTTAGGCATATGGATGTAAGAAAAATAGAGGGTTATGGGCTGTATAGGAGGGAAGGGTTAGATTGATCATGGAGTAGGTTTGTGTAGGTCAGCACAACATTGTGGGCCAAAGGGCCTGTACTGTGCTGCACTGTTCTATGGTGCAGTGTGGGGGGGGGGGGGGGGGGGGGGGGGGGGGGGGAAGGCGCGTGCGGTGTGTAGTTAAGCAGCAGTGCAAAAGAAATAGTTTCTGTTGTCTGTAAACTATAAAGCAAGATCTTAAATCCGTCTTAATTTTGCTTTGGTTTCTTTGCAAAACAAAAGCAATGAATTTTCAGATGAATGTATACAATTAATAATAGTTACTTGAGGTTGATTGCCATTACCCTTCACTTAAGTCTTTTGAAACATTGTTCTCTGGTGGAAATGTTTTGTGGATAAGTTGCACTGTGAGACAACTCTAAATCTTCTTGTCACAAGATTCAGTAGAACCATCTAACTTGGACCTACTCGAAAGCATTTCAGTTTTTCAGTGATCAGTTTCAAAGGAGTTTTTTTTTAAACAATTGTTATTCTTGCAATACTTCAGCATTATGTTGGGTGTTGTTAGGACTTGAGTCAACTGGCATTGATCCATCTTTGTTCAGCATCTTTATTTGGGCAAATTCAAACTTGCCAGTTCAGTTCCAAATTGCGTCTGCGTCTGTTCTACTTCGTGTGAAATTAGTAGTACATTTATGACAGTGGCCAGTGCTGCAACTAGCTGGCAGCACTCCTCTTCCTTGTAAACATATGTCTTCTGAATATGAATCAATACACTTGTGATGTTATTACAGCAATAGACTCTAGTTTATAGAGGACAAAGGTACCCCAATGACAATGCAAATTGGATCTGAATAACATGAATAGAAATCTGATGGAGATTTGAGACTGATTTAGTGTTTCATTCTGCATCCACATAAGTGTTATAATGCTAGGGATTTTGGACAGTATAAGGCAAGAATTTATGAATTTCTCCAAAGAGTCATAGGAAAATAGGAGCTGCAGTAGGCTCTTTGAGCTTGCATCACCAATTAATTTCAGTGCCATATTCTCCCTCTCTCCCCATGTCCTTTGATACCTCTAATCCCTGGAAATTTGTTTACATTAGATATATTCAGTGACTTGACCTCCTTGGCTTTTGTGATAGAGAATTCCACAAGTTTTTCACCCTCTGATTGGAAAAACAATCTCGTCTCAGTCTAAATGTTTTGACCTACGTCCTGAAACTATGACCTTGGGTTCTAGACCCCCCTCTCCCTGAGGGGAAGGGCATCTAGCCAAGGAAAATGTCTTCTTTGCATCCAGCCTGTCATACCCTGTCAGTATTTTGTATGTTTCAATGAGATGCCCCCTCACTCTTTTAAACCAATGAGTACAGGTTTGGTCAATCTAACCTGTCTTTCTACAACAATTCTGCCATGCCCGAAATTAGTCTGGTTAACCTTCAATGCACTCCCTCTATTGCAAATACTTAGGACTCTAGATGTGATCCAACCTGTATATTCAAGAACACCTACAAAGAAAGTCTACATTCCATTTGTTGTCTTAATTGCCTGCTGCTTTTGCAAACTTGCTCCCAGTGACTGGTGTTCAAGGACACCTAGATCTATCTGTGTCAATATTTTCCAATCTATCACAGCTTGAGTAGTACTCGGCCTAAAACCACTATTAACCATAACAGTTTAACACTCTATACATTCTCCACTCTTGTCGTTATGACAGCAGTTCCTGAAAACAAACTGCTGCTTTAGTTGCTTATTATGCTTATCGGGTAATAGGAAGGGATGACTTGTTGGTCTTTTGAAATAAGTGGAATAGTTTAGAGTTCACTTTTCAGAACTTTGTGTTTGTGTGATGTACTACTTCTTGTATGGCTAAATCCTTCGTGGCTTTGTTCACTGAAGAATTTATTTTGCAATAAGATCTTGTGTAAAACACATTCAGGGCTTCTGAAGAAATACTGATGAAGTTATTTGCTGTTCTGTGGAATCTGCCAAGTTTCCACAGTAATGTTATTGGAACTAAATGGAACACATACAGAGTGTGCACGTTGTCTTATTATATAGATGCATAGGAAGCGTATTGCAGTGAGGATGTGGGGAAAAAAAAATGTCACAAATTGAGAGTGGCATATCAGATATCCAAGCTGCTGTGTATTGAAAAATATTTTTGGTAATAAAATTGAATTCCATAAAAGATCACGTTATTTTAGTGCCTTTTATGTATTCCAAAGTGTTTCACAGAGATGCAGACAAAATGGATGCAGACGTATAAGGCGACCAAAGGTTTGACAGAATTATTAGTTTAAGGGAAAAGGGGGAGGGGGAGCAGAGAATTCCAGAGCATTCCAAAGATGTCTGTTGGGATGAATGGGAGGGATCACTGTCCAGAGCCAAAGGAATGGGATATTTCATGAGGTGGTGGTAGGTGGTAGACCCTATAGGGTGATAATATGGTTAAGCAAACTGCTGATGGTATTGAGGTAATTGAGGGTTGAAAAAGGTTACAGAGAGCTGAATGGTATAAGCATATGCATAGGAACTGACTTTAAACATTGTCTCCTCCCCCTTCTTATTCTTGAAACCTATTTTATTGCAGGCAACTCTTTGGTTATATGTAAAGAATTCATTTGAGAAGAACAATCAAGATGACTAAAATGCAGGAGAAGGGATTTTCTCAATTGCACTTTAATCCTGTTAAATTAAACCTTTAATCCTAAACAACGTGATTAATTATAGTGACACAGAATGGTTTTTCACTTGTGGGTGGCAGACCATACTGTGGTGTTCAAATGCATAGAGAGTATTAGCTCAAGATGTGTTTCCATTTTGAAGCATGTAATGGATAACATTTATTATATCTAATACTTCTAAGAAATTTAGACATTCATAAATTGGGATGGGGAGGATGTTTGTGTATATTTGGGTTCATAACTTGGATTTTGAACCACTGAAAAATAAGTTCATTGCTGAGCTTTGTCTGACATAATTTCGAGTCCTGGTGATTTGGATAAGACAGCTGATCCTCATAAATTCCCTTCATTATGATCAGAAAGATTCTGATTGTAAAGCAATACAGGGTCTCATACACGAGGAACTGTTTGTCGAGTAATAAATGTTGCCTTCAAGTTCTGGATGTATTTTATGAATTATCATATTTTCATTGGGATATCAAAGAGCTATCACAAACCTAAGCTTAGATACATATATCCAAGGAAATTTTATAAATAGAAATGTCTGGTTTTTGAATTTAAATAAGTTGTTCAATAACTTGCTGTCAAAACCTTCCTCGGTAGCAATAGCCAGCCAAATACTGTTGTATAGAATGCATTGAAAACAAAACGACTCCTACTTTTCCAATAATTCACTTTGTTCTCTCACCCCTTATTGTGATGCACAATTCTCTTGAACCTTCAGGTAATTTTCCCATAGCCAAAGTGAATTCCATCATGTACCTGCCCTTAGGTAAATATTTTAATGTCTGGAATGCATCAGATGTTGCCTTAATTACACCCACATGCATTTTGTCTTCGACGATGCACTGTATACACTTTCTGTGTGGTAACTAGTGTGCAATTGACACCTCTCATGTTAAAAGAAATAACATTTCAAAATACTGGAGTGATACAAGTCATCCTCAACAGCAAGGACTGCCAAAGAAGGAGCTCCCTCCCCCACTCTCTCTCTCCCCCACTCTCTCTGCCCCTCTCTCCCTCTCTGCCCCCCACTCTCTCTCCCCCTCTCTCCCTTTCTCCCCCCACTCTCTCTCCCCCCACTCTCTCTCCCCCCCACTCTCTCTCCCCCCCTCTCTCTCCCCCCCCTCTCTCTCTCCCCCCCTCTCTCTCTCCCCCCCTCTCTCTCTCCCCCCTCTCTCTCTCCCCCCCTCTCTCTCTCCCCCCCCCTCTCCCCCCCCCTCTCCCCCCCCCCTCTCTCCCCCCCCCCTCTCTCCCCCCCCCTCTCCCCTCCCCCCCCTCTCTCCTCCCCCCCCTCCCCCCCCCCCTCTCCCCCCCCCTCTCCCCCCCCCTCTCCCCCCCCTCTCTCCCCCCCCTCTCTCCCCCCCCCCTCCCTCCCCCCCCCCCCCTCCCACCCCCCTCTCCCCCCCCCTCTCCCCCCCCCCTCTCCCCCCCCCCTCTCCCCCCCCCCTCTCCCCCCCCCTCTCCCCCCCCCCCCCTCGTTGGGGGGGCCCACCCACTCTCCCCCCCCCCTCCTCCCCCCCCTCTGCTCCCCCCCCCTCTCCTCCCCCCCCCTCCCCCCCCCCCCTCTCCCCCCCCCCTCCCCCCCCCCTCCTCCCGCCCCCCCCTCTTCCCCCCCCCCCTCCTCCCCCCCCCCTCCCCCCCCCTCCCCCCCCCCCCTCTCCCCCCCCCTCTCTCCCCCCCCCCCCCCCCCCCCCCCCCCCCCCCCCCCCCCCCCCCCCCCCGCCTCCCTCCCCCCCCCCCCCCCCCCCCCCCCCCCCCCGTCCCCCCCCCCCCCCCCCCCCCCCCTCCCCCCCCCCCCCCTCTCCCCCACCCCCCCTCTCGCCCCCCCCCCCTCCCCCCCCCCCCCCTCCCCCCCCCCTCCCCCCCCCCCCCCCCCCCCCCCCCCCCCCCCCCCCCCCCCCCCCCCCCCCCCTCCCCCCCCCCCCCCCCCGCCCCCCCCCCCCCCCTCCCCCCCCTCTCCTCCCCCCTATCCTCCCCACCCTCTCTCTCCACCCCCCTCTCTCCCCTCCCCCTCTCATCCTCCCCCCCCTCTCTCCCTCCCCCCCTCTCCCCCCCCCCTCTCTCCTCCCACCCCCTCTTCCTCCCCCCCCTCTCCCTCACCCCCCCTCTCCTCTCCCCCCCCCCCCCTCTCTTCCCCCCCCCCCCTCTCTCCCCCCCCCCCCTCTCTCTCCCCCCCCCTCTCTCCCCCCCCCCTCTCTCCCCCCCCCCTCTCTCCCCCCCCCCTCTCTCCCCCCCCCCCCTCTCTCCCCCCCCCCCTCCCCCCCCCCCCTCTCTCCCCCCCCCTCCTTCTCCCCCCCCCCCTCTCTCCCCCCCCCCCTCTCTCCCCCCCCCCTCTCTCTCTCCTCCCCCCCCCCTCTCTCTCCCCCCCCTCCTCTGACTGACTTCTTCAACACGTCCTTTATCTTCTGTTGACGTAAGCATGCCCCACACACACAACTATGCTCTGTCTTAAAGGGACATTCACCAATAGTAAGCTCGTTACAAAAATTGTTACAATCTTGCTACTTTTATTTTACAAAAGTCAGACGTGAAATAATTCTCTTGAGGTATTATTCCATTGCCACTGTATCCTCCTGAGTCAACTGACAGAGGCAATAATACTGTCAGAAAGATGTGTTCAGGTCCAGGATATGAGCCTGTAACACTAGAGCCGGTAATCTAGATGGTTGCAGTACAGTAGCAATGCTGCTTAGTCAGGAGCACCATTGTCTTGGCATTGCAAACTCAGACCAATTAGTCTATTTTGGTGTCTTGAGTGCACATGGAAGATCTCTTAAAGCAGAGAAACAAGCCCTCCCCCTCCTCCCCAGCTGAAGACTTTGAATTCAGCAGGATCCCACATTAAGTCATTAAGTAATGAGTAGAATGACCAGCTGATTACTCTCCATTCATGGCATTAAGGAAGGAATATTTAGCTGCATTTATGATTCATTGCACCCTTAATTAACTTCATTGCCTAAAGTACTTGTGAGAGAAGTGATTACAAATAATCCATTTTTATAAAAGAATGACACAGTATTGTCATTTTACATTCTGCAGTTTCCCTGAAAATGGCTTCTAGCCAATTGGGTGCGTTTTTATTAAAAAAAGATTCTGTTGTGTTTTTTTTCTTCCCTGGTTCTGTCACGGCACTGGTATTTTTCCACCGCCTCCCACCAAAACAAATGCAATCAGCAATTGTAACACATTAGCCTACATATGGAAATGGTACTAGACTATGTACATGATTGTGAATACAACTTTACTAGATTCCTAAAACAAAAGATGGGAAGTGGGATGAACAACATCATTGGTGGAGTAAAATCTTGGAGAATCTCCAATGTATATGAATTTTGTATAAGTATGGGCCATATAATCAGTATAATAATTCTAAAAGTAAATGGTTTTTGGCTAGCTTGATCAGGTGCTTTGATAAAATAACAGATGATGAAGGAGATGTTACTTGAAAATAGTAAGTATATGTGAAGCATGAACATTTTGTAAACATAGAGAAGATGGTAACAGCTTCAGGAAGACATGCAAACTTGTGCAAGAACAGACACATGGTAGAAGGAATTTAACACAAGTTTGAGGTGATAAATTTTGGTAAGAGTTATGTGAGGCATTATACATACTTGAAGGGGTACAAGAATAGTGAAATCTCCATACTCTAATGGTCCAGCTATTTGTCTAGGAAACAGATGCAGTAAATAGGCTGTTCAGCCCCTTGTGCCTGCTCCCCCCAATTAAATAGCATTATTTACTGATCTTTTACTGCAGTACCACTTTTCTGTAATAACCCCAAATTCCTTGATTTCCTTAATATCCAAAAGTACATTGACATCTCTTGAATATACTCAGTGACAGAGCCTCCACAGCCCTCTTGGGTAGAGAATTCCAAAGTTCACTGCCTTCTAAACAATTTTTTTTTCACCTCAGTCCTGAGTGGCCAACTCCTTGAGATTATGACTTCTGGTTCCTGGCAGTCCTGCCAGAGGAAACATCATCCCTGCATCAACCCTGTCAAACCCTTAAGTACTTTGCAAGTTTCAATAAGACCTTTCAGACTTCTAAGCTGAAATGAGTATGGACCCAATCTGCTTAATTTCCTCTCACGGGATAAATCCCAGACTCGATCTGGGGATTTCTGCTGCACTCAGAGTGCTATATATTTTAAGACATCTTTACTTACATGCATGATTCCTCTGCAGTAAGGTCAACATACATTCCTAATTGCTTGGTGTACCCTTGTTAACTTTCAGTAATTTGTGTGCAAAGACTCCCAGGTTCCTCTGAACACGTTTAAAGTCTGTCACAAATGAAAGAAAATACTATTTTTGTCACCTTGGATACATGACACCTAGTACCCTTATCCAAACCATTGATCAGTTGAGAAAGCAGTTACATCTCTTACTGAGATTGAATTTAGATTTGGTATCTGGTTCAGTTGTCTTAATTTTTCCAGTAAGATCCTCTGTGTATTCTTAATGCAGATCAATTTAATATCACTGGCCAATAAAAGTACTAAATAAAAGGGCAAACAAACAACAGTTGAGTTAAACTACAGATCTAGTTTTAATTTCTTCCTTTTTCAATTAAAGAAGATAAGTTGTGTGATCTAACTATTTATAAGTGATTAGATTTGTTGCTAAATTTGACTGATTGAAATCCTGCTGTATTTCGTGAGAACTTCACCAACTTCTGCATTGAGGAGAGATGACATTTGCTTACAGGAAGTCTCTTATCATTTGCTGAACGATGGCTAATATCTTGTGGCTAAAATATTTAACACTGAAAATGTTAATCTTGCTAAAGTCTAAAAAAGAATCTATTTTAGTCAGGTAGTCTAGCAGAACTTTTTTTTGCATGGATTTAATATCAAGTTCAGCTTTTTGTTAGTTATTTTTAATTGTAGCAGGTGAATTTGCACTTTTTTTAAAGCACAATGCATATTGTGTAGAGCATAAGCATTTGCATCATGGATGACAGCTTCATTCAGTAGCTTTCAGTTGACTTATGCTCGTATGAGCTCTGGCTTCAATCAAGGCTTCATAGTTTTCAGTCACTTGATCAACAAGTTATCTGCCCTTGTGTCTTGTGTTATAAGCTACAAATATTTCTCATATATATTCATTTATAGCTGTTGTTATTTCAAGTAAATTTGTAATCCATTCTAACTTTGTGCTTAGAATGTGTGCTTAGAATTTGTGCATTTTAACATTCTGCTTAGAATGTGCACCATAGACCTCTTGCTCCTCAACATTATCAAATAATTAATGTGATTGTGCAGGGCATCTGACAGAATCAGATGTGGTTCACCTCATTCTCAAAGAATGGCTCCTCCATAAAGTTGCTAGTTTCACGGGCATCAGCAGGACCATGCAAGAATTGATGCATTCATAAGATTGTGGTAGGGTTGGCATGTGAAAGAAATGGGAATTGACCTAAGTTGCATCACTATTTCGTAAAAGCAATATTATAAAAAGGTGACCATTTGAGCTTGCTGTTGTTCATTGACAATCCACCACCCACCTTCCCCCCCCCCCCCCCCCCACTTCCGTTTATACAGTGGCATGCAAAAGTTTGGGCACCCCTGGTCAAAATTTCTGTTACTGTGAATAGCTAAACGAGTAAAAGATGACCTGATTTCCAAAAGGCATAAAGTTAAAGGTGAAACATTTCTTTAATATTTAAGCAAGCTCACTTTTTTATTTCCATGTGTTACAATTTCAAAATAACAAAGAAGGAAAAGGGCCCAATGCAAAAGTTTGGGCACCCCTGCATGGTCAGTACCTAGTAACACCCCCTTTGGCAAGTATCACAGCTTGTAAATGCTTTCTGTAGCCAGCTAAGAGTCTTTCAATTCTTGTTTGGGGGATTTTTGCCCATTCTTCCTTGCAAAATGCTTCTAGTTTTGTGAGATTCTTGGGCCGTCTTGCATGCGCTGCTCTTTTGAGGCCTATGTACAGATTTTCAATGATGTTTAGGTCGGGGGACCTTGAGGGCCATGGCAAAACCTTCAGCTTGTGCCTCTTGAGGTAGTCCATTGTGGAATTTGAGGTGTATTTAGGATCTTTATCCTGTTGTAGAAGCCATCCTCTTTTCATCTTCAGCTTTTTTTTTACAGACGGTGTGATTGCTTCCAGAATTTGCTGGTATTTAATTGAATTCATTCTATCCTGGACCAGTGAAATGTTCTCTGTGCCACTGGCTGCAACACAAGCCCAAAGCATGATCGATCCACCCCCGTGCTTAACAGTTGGAGAGGTGTTCTTTTCATGAAATTCTGCACCCTTTTTTCTCCAAACATACCTTTGCTCATTGTGGCCAAAAAGTTCTATTTTAACTTCATCAGTCCACAGGACTTGCTTCCAAAATGCATCAGGCTTGTTTAGATGTTCTTTTGCAAACTTCTGATGCTGAATTTTGTGGTGAGGACGCAGGGAAGTTTGGAGAAAAAAGGGTGCAGAATTTCATGAAAAGAACACCTCTCCAACTGTTAAGCACGGGGGTGGATCGATCATGCTTTGGGCTTGTGTTGCAGCAGTGGCACGGGGAATATTTCACTGGTAGAGGGAAGAATGAATTCAGTTAAATACCAGCAAATTCTGGAAGCAAACATCACACCGTCTGTAAAGTTTTAAAAAAGCTGAAGGTGAAAAGAGGATGGCTTCTACAACAGGATAACGATCCTAAACACACCTCAAAATCCACAATGGACTACCTCAAGAGGCACAAGCTGAAGGTTTTGCCATGGCCCTCACAGTCCCCTGACCTAAACATCATTGAAAATCTGTGGATAGACCTCAAAAGAGCAGTGCATGCAAGACGGCCCAAGAATCTCTCAGAACTAGAAGCCTTTTGCAAGGAAGAATGGGCAAAAATCCCCCAAACAAGAATTGATAGACTCTTAGCTGGCTACAGAAAGTTTTTACAAGCTGTGATACTTGCCAAAGGGGGTTTTTATTAAGTACTGACCGTGCAGGGTGCCCAAATGTTTGCATTGGGCCCTTTTCCTTTTTTATTATTTTGAAACTGTAAAAGATGGAAATAAAAAATAATCTTGCTTAAAATATTAAAGAAATGTGTCATCTTTATCTTTATGCCTTTTGGAAATCAGGTCATCTTTTACTCGCTTAGCTATTCACAGTAACAGAAATTTTGACCTGGGGTACCCAAACTTCTGCATGCCACTGTATACTCCGCAATTTTGCTTTGAGTTTGTATTAGTTATTAATCTGAATTAGTAACCATTGTGATCCCAGCAACAATCCCTGAATCATGATCTTTAGCATCTGATGATATTAAAGCCTGCTACTTACCTACTTTCCAAGGCATTATTATTTAGAAAATATTTGTTTTCTCCTGATAATTGGTTTTATTATATTTTATATATAATGACAATAATAGTAATAACACTGAGTTTACCTGTAACTGTTTTGTTGTCCTTTAGCCATGTGAACAGCTTGCAACTGCATGTCATCTTATCCATACAGCCATTTTAACCATTGCTTCATACTTTCATCAGTTATTCTCCTAACAGTGATGAGATAAATCAGAAAAGCCATTGCTTTTTCATTGTGATGACAATGTTATAACAAATCATATCATAATTCATTGTAATATAGCTACTGTTTTAATTCTTTTAAAAAATAGCTAAAGATATTTTAATTTTCATTCAAGTAATGTTTGTGGTTGTGAAGGATATGATGCAGTGTGTTCCTACTGCAGCAGGAAGTTGTGCCCCATTTCTGACCGCATTGGTTTTCGTTTCACATCATAATGCAGGCTGAACAAACATAGGTAGGAGCATGAAGTGGGTTTCTGTGGTGTTTTCCACTCTAAACCATTATGTTGCTTGTGCAAAATATTATTTTATGATTCTTGGGAAAACAGCAGAAACAAATGAGTTGTTTACAAATTTCATTGACAGAATCAAACTGGGCTGCTTACCGCAGTAACGCATGCAGTACTGTAATATCCTTCCGATCTAGCCTTCTGATCTGTTTCCTTTCTGAAATTGTTGCATCAGTTCTGTTTGCATAACACTACATTTAACATCATCTGTTAGACTTAGGCATATTTCCCACTTTGCATCTAGATCTAATAGTACTTATTTCAGTCAGATTTTTAACAGGCACACAAAACAAGGCATATGTCTGACATGTGGGAGTTGTTTAAAGGCCATCTGGTCAGAATTCAGGACCAATATGTTCTTGTGAGGAAGGACAAAGATGGCAAGGTTTGGGAACCTTGGATAATGAGGGATGTTGCCAATATAGTCAGAAAGAAAATGGAAGCATATGTAAGGTTTAGGAACCCGAAATTGGACAGGGTCCCTGGGGAATATGAAAGAGAGAACCTAAAGATGGAGTCAGGAGGGCTAAAAGTAGCTATGAAATGTTCTTGGCAAGTAGGATTAAAGAGAATCTCAAGGCACTTTATGCACAAGTTCAAAACAAGAATGTAACTAGATAGAGGATAAGAGCAATCAAGGACAAGGAGGGAATTTATGCCTGGAACCAGAGGAAGTGGCTGAGGTACTAAATGAGTAGTTCGCATCGGAATTCACCAAGGAAAATGGCATGGAGGATAGTGATCAGGGACGAGTATGCTGATATTCAAGGCCATGTTGATGTCAAGAAGGAGGAGGTTTTGGGACTCTTGAATATTAAGCTGGATAAGTGCCCAGGACCTGATGGGATCTATCCCAAGTGAATGAGAGAGGCAGAGGAGGAGATTGCTGGGGCCTTGACATAGATCTTTGTATACTCTTTAGCCACAGGAGGTTCCAGAAGACTGGCCAATATTGTTCTCCAGTTTAAGAAGGGCAATAGGAACACACCAGGAAATTGTAGGCCAGTGAGCCTTGCATCAGTGGTAGGAAAATTATTGGAGAAAGTTCTTAGGGATGGGATCTACTCGCATTTTAAGGAAGGATGTGGAGGCTTTGGAGAGTGCGCAGAAGTTGTTCACCAGGATTTGTAAACTGAGTATTTAACATTTCAAGTTGCCTGTGGTTTAGCATTATACTGTGTCCAGGGGTGCTGAGGTTATTTGGAATTTTGATACTGAGATGCAGGATCAAGCCCAGACAGTTCCAAGAAGTGTGAAGGGAAGATTTGGTGGAAGAATTATGCTAGTATGTTCACTCTCTTGTATCCTTGTGGCATTTGAGTATGCTTGTCATGTTATTATGTTTAAAGTGGGAAGCATGGGTATGTCCCCTTGCCCTCTTGCCCATCACATTTAAGTAGAATGCTTGATCTTTGATATTTGCCTGGCAAAGATTGTCTCTGCATTAGTAATAGTTTCTCTCTATCACTTGTGTTCCCTTGCCCTCTTGATGATATCTTTGAAGGTACAGTTGGTGACCAAATGCTCTCTTACTCAAGGCCCATGAGAGGTTAGAATGCCAGAAGAATTTTTTGTCCCCGATTGCACCTTGAGTATTTAACTCCTAAGGTATCTATCAATGGCGCTGGTGACACAAAGGCTTGAAATAGAAGTACCAAATACACCTCGGAAATTGGTTACCATATTTATCTACTACTGAAAATGGCTGCTGGTTGTCAATCAAACATTCTTTTTTATTGAAACTGGAGAAATGAGGCTGCTCTGGATTTAAATGTTTCAGCTGGGTTGATGTGACTAAGTATCATGTTAGAACAGAGCAATGGCAGTGTCCAATTCAATACCCTGCATTGGTTCCGCTGTTTGTTTAGATCATGGTTGGACTTTAATTCTTTTTACTCATTTTAATACCATATCATGTTGTCAAACAAACTAATTATCTCACTTTTGAGGTTTTCAACTGGTTCAGTGTCCTGGGATTTTGCGAAGAGGATACCAATTACCAACATTCTTTGTGTGAATAAGTGCTTCCCGGCATCACCTCTGAATGGCCCAGGTCTAATTTTAGGTTGTGTATCTTTGTTCTGGATTTCTCCCACTGGAGCAAATAACATAAGTGAAGAGAAATTGTTAAATATTGTCCCTTATTCAATGCAAAATGTCTTCATAGTTTAACTGTTTCAGTCCTGCTTATGTCCTGATAACTTTTCAGGGTAACCCTCCATGGCTACTACACCCTTCCAGAAGTGCAGTGTGCAGATCTGAATCTATTACTCTGCAAATGGTTTAACCAGAGATTTATCAAATTGTGTCATAACTCCCATTCATTTTTATGCAGACTTCAGACGATAAAGCCTAATATTCAATTAGTCTAAGTTTGGCACAGCCGACCAGCTATTTATTGACTTCAATGTGTGGCTGCTTAAATTTGCTCCTCCATTGTTTTAGAAACTACTTCGATCTATCTTTGCTCCTGTGTAAAGTCTTGAACCTCCTCATGCTGAACCATCTTCCAAGGTGTTGCCCATTCATGATCTCTCAGTGAGCTTTTACAACTTGCTACTATCATCACCATTGCTTACGGTGTCAGCTAATGTGGTGTTGTCAGAAAGTATGCTTATGTCACAGTGCAAATCTCTGGAGGACACAAGTTGCATCTTGCCAATTAGTATGTACACCAATTATTCCCTGCTATCTCCCACCTCCCAACTAGTTCCTTATCCACGTAAATGGGTTGCTTTGTCTACCTTTTTTTAATAGTGTCCTGTGTTGTCCAACATATTGATATTTGGCCACATGCCTTGAAATGGCCACTTGCATTTCTGATCAGTGACGTTTTAAAAATGAATAATAGATGGTTATATGGCATGTGATCACAATACTCATTCACATGATGTGTAGCTGTGTAACCTTTTCTTGACATTTGTTGGTAAAATAATGAAATAAAATGCAAACTGTATGAACGTTTTTGTTCCATGTGAATAGTTAGTGGTGGAAAATAAAATGAAAATACATTCATTTGTATAATGCAAAATGTCAGGCATTTTGTGAGCTCAACCATCCAAACCCATACTCAAGGGATATGGGCTTGGCACACTGAGCTAGCATTTAACTGCCAATCCCTAAAGGCCCTTGAGAAGGTGGTGGTGAGCTGCCTTTTTGAAACTGCTGCCCTTGTGGTGTGGGTATCCCTACAATGCTGTTCAATGGAGGATTCCAGGATTTTGACCCAGCAGTGGTGAAGGAACAGTAGTATATTTCCAATTCAGGATGGTGTATAGCTTGGATGGCAACTTCCAGGTGGTGATGTTCCCATGCTTTTGTTGCCCTTGTCCTTCTAGCTGTTAGAGATCATGGTTTTAGAAGATGCTGTCTAAGGAGTCTTGGTGAGTTGCTGCATTGCTAAAATAATATAGCGGTAGCCACACTTATGGCCTGCTGGAGATGTTTGTTGGATAAGACTAACATAAATTTCTTATTCCATCCAATGGAGTTTAAAAAGAGCTTGATCATATTAGGAACCAAAGACTAGGCTTGCACAATATCTAACTAAGAGTGAAAACGATACTCTGAGATAACGGTTGCGTTAGGCTGCCACCTAGTGCAGTGAATATTAAAATTCTCAAAAAGAAGTCAATTCCTGATTTCAGAATGGATTGCAGAATTAATTTGAAGACTGGTGATAGATGGCACTAGTTTGTTTAGATCCATGTTAGCCTAATCTACATTGTCAAGTTGATGGAGGAAGATTACCCAGTTACTTTTATGCTGCCTTATCTGGCTGGTAACAGTAGCACTGTGATCTGGAGTGCATTTATAGATCCTTTTAGTTGATGAGTTTTTAATTCCATTGTATATGAAAATGAACAGAAAGGAGCATAAATTAAAATGTTAATTGCTGATAGAATAAATTATTCACTTTGTTACAAGGAGTAGGATGCTAGCTTTCTGCAAAATCTTTGAATGGCCCTAGTAATGAATTACTAAATCTCTGTCAGTGAATACTGATTACTGGTTCCTGCCTTGTCAGGTCTATGAATGTATGTGTTGCATTTATTAGTTATTTACTTATCATACTGATTGTGAGTCTTCTCCTTTATTTTCTTGTTAATCCAGTAATTGTGCAAATCAAGTTAACAGTAATTGTGCAAATCAAATTAACAGAAATTTTGCAGTGCAATTTAATGGACAATGGTGTCATGTTAAATCCAATGGGATGGATGAGCAAAATTTATGCATAAAGGTGATAATTATTTATTAATGTTGAAGAATTGGATCTTGCGACCAAAATATAAAAAAAATTCTAGATTGTGCGGAGGTAAGCTTGGGTGAATTTGAGGGATTAATTCTTCCCACTACTGCTATCATTGAGAGTTACTTGGTTCATAGGTTGATAAAGTTGCACTGCAGTATTTTCATAACTTGTATGACTTTGCATTTAAGGAAATAAATAACTGATTATACTGTGAATGGTTTTATCTTGATAAGGGTGGAGCAGGATAAGGTTTTCAGTGTGGTTCTAGCACCTATGTTGCTATAAGATAGTGATGAGACTAACCACATCTATTGTGGATGGTCAAAAAAGATACAGTAATTTTTTTAAAACTGTTTTGCTGTTGACCAGCAGATTTGCTTTTGATTTGCTGTTGGCTTTGAAAAAACAAGTAGGAATTGGCAGTGTTAGTAGTTTCAAATAACCTTCAAGCAATCAATGGTGAAACAAGAGTATTAATTTCAAAACATGAATTATTAAGGAGAAAACATGTAATGTCATTCTGCTTCAGCACTTCTGTAGATTAATTTGAATAATCATTTACAAAAAAGTGATTTATCAGATGTTTTCTTTGTAAACAGCTGTGTAGTTTTAAGAAATGAAAAATGTAAAAGAACAGCCGACTTCAGTGGCCACCAGTTTGTGTACCTGTGCTGTAAGTAAAACAAGAGTATTACATGATGGTAAATTTAACTGCTTGTTGCCTACAGCATTTTTGTTTTTATCAGGATGCTGATGGTAAAGGAGAATCATAGATTCCAAAAAAAATTCTAAGCTTTGCTTTGTAAAGCTGACCGGAATGGAGACAATTTTCATAAAGGCCTGTTGTCATCAAATTTAATAATAGAGAAGAGCATGGTATTGGAAAAGCCTGAAGTGTTGAACTGTAGTAAAAGCCTAGATTTTATACCTTTTTATAGGCAATGCATGAAACTGATGGGTTAATTTCCTGTGGGTTTTGCTTATCAGAAGTAACTGCACCATCAAGCTAATTAGCCTTTGCAGAGCTGAGGCATTGCACTTGGTACCTGAACTTTCTTAAGCTAAGGTAATGCATCAAATTATTGAAAATTACAGAATTTCTCCATCTCCAGAGTTTCAACATTTTATTTTCCCAGTGCGACTTTACAGTTATCTTCAGTTCACAGAAATAAGTTTCAAAGCTAAAACGTTCAAATTTTGAAGGACTTGTTGCAGGTCTAAATTCAGGTTCTGCAGACGAAATGTAATGCATGCTGCTATTTGCATAGTTTCATAAAGCATTACTGGAGTTGATTCTAATCTCTCTATATATACCATCATCTGTTTCACGCAACAGTATTCCACATGGCTTAAGTAGGAAAAGCACTACTGGCAGAGTGGCATTGTTAAATACAATGAAGAAATGTTTGAGGTTATGTCAATATGAGGAGAATCAGTGAGTACAGAAGACACAGGATAAGTCTCATATCAAGTGTCAGATGCCTCTTTTTTTTACATCAGAATGTTTGTGGTGATTGACTTGATGATTGAATTGAAGTTTGTCTGATGATGAAATCATAAAGTTCTATCAATATATTTACAACATTGAGAGAGACCAACAGGTGCATGCTAGTGTTTATGCTGTAAGTCAGCTTCTTAACCCTCTTCATCAAACCCCATCAGCGTATCCTTTTCTTATCTTCCTCTTATGTCTGCCTTGTTTCCCCTTAAATGCGAGTGTACCAGTCATCTTGATTACTTGTGGGAGTGAATTCTATATTCTAATAATTTAGTAGTTTCTCCTGAATTAGCGAGTGCCTTATATTTATGACCTATGCTTAAAAATTCAGTTTTTAAATACCTCCATTGTGCCAGATCTCACCATCTCTAAGAACACAGTTCATAGATAAGTTTCCACTGCAGTATCCTTGGCACTGAGCTTTGTTACTGGTATCATTATAAACTCTGTATCTGTGTTTTTTTTATGCATAGGATTTGATAGGGTGGCTTTATGATATGAAAATAGTCAAAGCAATATTGGCAAAAGAAAATCGGTAGATCTGGAGCAACAGAAGTTTAAAAACAAAATTATTTGTGAGTGGTGCATGAAAGATGAAGGGGTAGCTACTACATTAGTCTATCTAAATTGAGCAGAAACATGATAATAGATTTTCAATTTTGTAGTCATTGTAAATTGTAGTTGAAATGAAACAGTATTTGCAACTAAGTATTAATGTACAAGCAATGCAGATGTAAACATCTTTCAAAAGAGTAAAGAAAACAAGTCCTGAGAGCTTGGAAAAAATTGAGCAACAAGAAACAGAACCTTTTATTTATGGGAGACGAAGTAAATTTTCTATGTCCCAAAAGTCAGTTTATATTGGTATTAGAACTGGCAGGAGGGGAGTGAAAAATAGTGAAAAAACATGCATTGGAGGTGTGTAAGTAACTGGTCTCCAATGAATATTTTAAACCTGTGTCTGAAATAATGCTAAGTGTTAATGTCAAATGGATGAAACGATCAAAGATATTGATCAGATCTATAAAAAGAAGGCATTTAAGCCTCAACTGAAGATCTTTGAGACCTATAGTTGCTTATTCAGCAAAGAAGGTCATAATGGCAATGTAGAGTTTCCTGAGAAATAGATATTCAGTATTTTTCATTGGTAATGGAAAATCAAGAAATTGGAAATATAAATAGAAAATGCTGAAATAAGCAGTTTAGGTGGGAACAGTATAGAGAGAAACATTTAACATTAGCTCTGTTTCTCTCTCCACACATTCTGCCTAGGTGTTAAGTATTCCAATATTTTCTCTCTTTAATTCCATGTCCACCAAGTTTCAAAAGATATTTGGCAAAGTTCAATATGAACTATTTTAAAAGTGATGTCTGGAGTTAATGGGGAATATAATATTTAATAGTCAATTCTCTAATTAGGAGCTAGAAGGTAAAAGAGAGCAAGGTAAAGATGGTGGCTGATTAAACAGTAATAAGTTTTATAACTGTATATATAATGTCTCAACTATCTGGTTGTAGAAAAACTGAGGTTTAGAATAAGTCAGTATGTCTATTAAACATAGACCAATAAAACTGTGAATGCTGAAATTGAAAACAAAAGCAGAAAATTGAGAAGCACCCAGTAGGTCAAGAAGTGGATGTGGCAAGAGAAATAGTCAACATTTCAGGTCATGGTCTCCATCAGAAGTGGAGAGACATGAGAAAATAAGCATATTTTAAATTCCCAGAGGGAAGTGCAGAGAGAACAGGCAAGGTCCTACAAAAGATGCAGACCAAAGCTACCAAGGAAATGATTGCATTAGAATCAGTTGTTGCATACAGATGTAAAAAAAAGACATATTAAAAAAACAAATGGAAAATGGCAGTCATATCCTGTGGGGAAGGAGGAGAAAGATTACTTGCCTGAACTGTCAATTCAGAATTAAATCCTGAGGGCTGCAACATATCCATATAGAAGATTAGGTTTCTGGTTCTTTGGTCTCTCATTTGACATTGTTAAAGCCATAGAGGAGGCTGAAGACAAAGGTGTCGGTGGGAGAGGATGGAAAATTATAGTAACAGGTGACTGAAAGCTCCACGGTCACCCCTGTCAACTGAAACAAATTCACCCCAATCTTCACATTGTGAGCACTGAATGCAATCCACTGATTGGAAGCAGTGCAAGTGAGCTGCTGCTTCCTCAGCAAGGACTATTGAGTCCTTGGATGGTGGAGAAGGAAAGAGAAAATGGGGCAGGTTGTGCATCTCCCATGACTGCATGGGAAAGTGCTATGAGGAAGGGAATGATTTGTAGAGATGAAGATGTGAAACCAGGGAATCACAGTGGGAAAGGTCCTTGGGAATTTGATAGGGCAGAGGAGTGTAAGGTATCTAGTGGTGAAATCCCATTGAAAGTAGTAGAAGTTGTGGAGGATGATGCATTGAATGTGGAAGGCGGGTGGGGTGAGCTGTGTCATTGTTCTGGTTAGGAAGAGAGGAGGTGAGAGTAGAAATAAGGTTATAGAGGAGTCACATTTGAGATCTCTATCAACAATAGCAGGGGGAAAGGCATGTTTAATGAAGAGGACGGCATATCGGAGGCACCTGTGTGGAAGATCATATCATGGGATGTAAACCGAGAGGAAGAAACTGAAAAGTGGATTAAAGTCCTTACAGGATCTAGGGTGAGATGGGTGTAGTCAAGATGGCTGTGTGGAGCTGGTGGGTTTATCATGGATATTGATTGCTAACCTATTACCTGAGATGGATATGGAAATGTTAAGAAAGCAAAGGGAAGAATCAGATATGGATCATGTGCAATTGAGAGCGGGGTGGAAATTGGCAGCATTAAAATTAAAACATAATTTAAAAGAATCTAAATGACTTCTGTTTACTTTTTCTTTAACCTACAGGATTATTGAATGCCAAGGACTTCCTCTTGTAAGTGGACAGAGTGGTGATCCCTATGCTTCTGTCTCGTTGGTTGGACCTTTCCAGGTACAATATTCAAAAATTTTAATTATGAACTGTATTGTACTTTATAGAATAATGCAACCAATTTTGGAAATTTATTTTACAATCACTGTAATACATTAAGTATTACCAAGAATTAAACAGGTCTTTCACTTTGAGATGACCTTCACATGGATCAGGTAAAGCTGCTGAGTTGAATGTTTGGGGACTTCTCTCCTCCTGTCTCAAACTTGTTCCCTCTGTTATTTGATGTTTTCCACCCTGGGAAAAGGACTCTAATTATTTACCCTATCTATGCCTCTCATCATTTTCTATAATTCTATCTGGTCCTCTACTCCAGCGAAAACAATCCAAGTTTGTCCAACCTCCTTATAGGTAATACTCTTCAATCCAGGCAATGAACTGGAGAACTTTCTTTTGTACCCTCTCCCAAAGTCTCCACATCCTTCCTGTAATGTGGCTACCAGAACTGGACACAGTACTGCAAATGTGGCCTAACCAAAGTTTTGTACAGCGCAACGTGACTTGCCAATTTTTATACTCAATGTCCCAGATGATGAAGGCAAGCATGCTGTGTGCCACCTTTACCACCCTATCTACATGTGTTGCCCATTTTAAGGGAGCCATGGACTTGCCACCCTAAGTATCCTCGGCACATCAAAGCTCCTTAGGGTCCTGCAATTTACAGGTCACCCCCTGTGTACGGGGGAGGGAGGGTTGCATTCCTAGAAAGTGGTCAGTATCAAGATTTTCTGTAACGTGAAGCTGTCATCTACGCATGCGTCAAGAACACAAGTTTGAAAAAAGGTAAATTTTGTGTTTGTTTATTTACTCTTTTTTTCCATATAAATTCTGTGAAGAATTTGTTCCACATGTCAAGTTTTTGGGTAATGATTTATGAATTCTGTAAGGGTGAATTTCCATTACCTGAACGTCCATAATGGGGGGAGGCCTTTACTGTATACATTGCTCTTGCATTTGACCTCCCGAAAACTTAATGCCTCACACTTGTCCGGATTAATTTCCATCTGCCATTTCTCCGCCCAAACTTTCAAACTGATCTGTGCCCTTGCTGTATCCTTTGATAACTTTCGTCATTATCACAACTCTATCAACATTTGTGTCATCTGCATATTTAGTTTTTACCATTTTCCTGAATTTCACCACTCTTGTGGGACTACCATTAGATATTTGGAATAATTATTTGATTTCTGGTCAAGTGACCAAACATAATCCCTCTGTTTAGAATATAAGCCATTTTAATTCATGTCTATTTGACCCTTAGCATCTACCTTGCTTTACACACAGATTTAAAATAATGGAGCACAAAAGTTGCTTTAATGTAAGCCTATGTTTCTCAAACTTGCTGTTTTAGCTGATCCATTTAAAGGAATTCCTTAAAATAAAAGGAATGAAACCAGGTCCTCCATCACCTAATTGCTATTGTTAGTGTGCAATGGATTTAGAAGCAGATTGACTTTTGGGTTACCTTGGTTAGTTTGTGCTTGTAGCTGCCTAAGATCAGGAGAATGTAATTTATAAATACAGGTATAGGAAAGGGGTATGTTGGTACAGATGCAGTATGCACATCAGAAAAAATATCATAGTAATTCAAATCTTGGGAACTTGAGATATTAAAATATCAAGTTTAGCTTAAATGCTGAAAAAGCTGATCTGTATATCCCACTGGCCTGCAGAATCATGGCTGAATTCATTGATAATGCAAGTGTATTGTAGTAGTTTGTACTTGTTACCTATATCAGTAGAAATTGACAATCTGAAAGTGTTCTCTTTAGGTGTAGTTGTTAGTTTATGTTATATGAGAGGTGGGAAATTGTGTTGCTGAAAAAAAAATTCTAGATCACCAGTTTGTATATTTTACTCCAGAGCTCAGCTTTGGTATCCTTTTCTACAGATGGTAAACTGATGAAAATCCAAGATAAGTTTGTGCCCTAATGTTGGTTGATTAGCAAGGGCTTTTCTAGACTTTTGAGGTCTTGTATCACTGAGAAACAGTGATATGGAGCAGAAGTCATTGCTTGATAGTTGTTTTAAGATCCATTTCCTTTGCAAGGTGCAAGAAAAGTGAATGTTTCAGGTCACAAATAGAATGAAAAATAGCATGCCCTTCTTTTGGCAAAGCATCTATATACTCTTATCCCATCATGGCTTAAGGTTGAGGATAAGACTTTTTGATGGTCCCATACCTGCAGAAATTGCTCTGTCCATCAAACTCAAATTTGCTATAAAACTATGTGAGGCTGATGCAAATTTGGACTCCATTCTATCACTTAATAGTAAATAAAATAAGATTTCTTTATTAGTAACATCTACATCGAAACACACGGTGAAATGCATCTTTTGCATAGAATATTCTGGGGGCAACCTGCAAGTGTTGCCATGTTTCCAGCACCAACATAGCATGCCCACAACTCCTAACCCATACGTCTTTGGAATGTGGGAGGAAACTGGAGCACCCAGAGGAAACCTACACAGTCATGGGGAGAACGTATAAACTCCTTACAGACAGCAGCCGGAATTGAACCTGGGTCGCTGGCGTTATAATAGTGTTATGCTAATCACTACGCTACCACGCCGCCCCTCAGTGCATGAACAGTAATTGGGCTTTGGTATCAAGCTTTTCATGCATCGTATGTTAATAGAACTCTTTAGTAATTGTAATTTTATTGATGGCCATAGTAAAGGGTGCTTTGTGTAGTGCAGGGTTACAACAGTAGGAAGAATTTGAAGTGAAGCAGCCACAACACACATTCACCACATGTGCCTGGTAAAAATTTATCCTTTTATTGGAACAGAAATGTTATGTGTTTAAAATTATGAAAGGCTAAGATGGGATAGATTGAAAACAGTCTAGTGGTTTATTCTAGTGGTTTAGAAGTTATGAAATGAGAGCATAGGTCTTATTTTGGTCCCTTGGGATTGAGGATGACTTACTTTCATTATGGTTCTGAGGTGGCTGAGGCCAATGTGTGATCAGCACACTCTACCATAGATGTGAATCACCAGTTGGGAAAGCGAGTGAGAAACTTGAGGTAGTGGCACTGCTACCAATTATGCTGAACTTCTTTGACTTCTTAGTTCCACCCCAAGTGCTTCTTCACTTTTGAGCAGGGTTTGGGACAAGATCCAAAGAAAATAATTTTCAGAATATGTGTTATTTACTGTCAGAGTCTGTGATTATGCTAGAATTTCAAGATCTGATTGGCTAGAAAACTGAAGGAGAAAAGAGACTCAACGGTTACAGGAAGCTAAGGTAAATGTTAGCTGAACCAAGGAATGTAATTGCTTGGGCAATATAGTTGTGGAATCGGCATGGAAAGGAACCCTACTGATTTTTACTAGTAGCTGACTAAGTCTCATCGGACCGTTAAGATTAATCTTCATCCATCTTAAAGTTTACTTTGAAGGTGCCCCTAGTTCTGAATTTCCTCTAAATTATCTCATTTGTTTCATCAGATTGGATCAAAAAAGAACCAAAGTGAAGAAGAAAACAAGTAACCCACAGTTTGATGAAACATTCTATTTTGAAGTAAGTAACTTGTGATAGATGCTTGCATTGTTCCTTCTTTGTTGGTGGGAATCAAAAGCAACATATTCTCATAGAAAGAAATGAAGCAGAATTATATTGATTAATCTCAAATATGGTTAATTAAAACATTTCAGGTAACTCGAAACAGCAGTTACACCAAGAAATCTCATTTCCAAGTGGAGGAGGAAAATATAGAAAAACTGGAAATCAGGTAATTGAATAAATGGAATCAACCTTAAAGTTGCAGTAAAATCACTTTTATCTAAACTGAGTGAGGAATCTTTAACAGTCTGATCCAAAGTAGCCAGCATTATTTATTCAGTAGCAGTTGCTATTACTTATCCTTAAGTGGGACAACTTCAGGCAAAGAGCAAAGGCTTGATTAAATGCCTTGTGCTGGTGCACTGTTGGCTTTGTGCAAAAGGTATTTCGCAATCTGCCTCAGTATTGATATGCATTAAATATTGTGAAGTTGGTGTATTTATTCAGGTCAATGTTAAATGAAATAGCAACAGGTTCTTGGGCTGGTAATTATAAAACTGTAGAACTATTTTGTGATGATTGTTAATGACTGCCAATTAACTTCTCTGGCAGTCCCATTCATCAGATTGAGCTATGGGTCTCAAATAAAACATGTACTTTTCCCTTTCTTCCCTCTCTAAATTCCATGTTTTTTCTTCTGTTCTTTATTTTAAAAACTGAGTTCACATCCTTTTAGTTTACCCTCCTCTCACTGTTCATTTCTCCATTAGTGCTCTGTTTTGCTTGTTCTGCCAGTAATTTAATAAGCAGTTTTGAATCGAAGGATACAGCGGTCAGTTTCCTGCTCTTGCAAAATCAGGTCCTTTCGGATGGAGGGTTAAGGCTGGATGAGGGAGCAAGGAGGGACATAGGACAGTGGGAGGGATGTAGAAGGGTGGGGAAGAGGGTGGGATGGTGGAGGTGGAAAAGAAGGCCTCTGGCTGGCATGGCTAGAGTCAGGGTTCTCAATGTCAAAAGTAAGGGGATGATAAGAGATTTCTTTACCCAGAGGGTAGTGAACCTTTGGAATTCTCTGCTCAAGGGTTGTGGAATTTCAGTCATTGAGTAAAGATATTCCTTGATTTACAAAAGGGATGTGAACTGGCAAAATATTTTGTTCTGGAAAATTTTGTAAATTGAAAAGAATGGGGTTAATGCACTCTGAGAATTTTGGTACAGTATATCTTTGTGAATGAGGAGTAATGCACTTAATGTTTTAGCAAAAATGACATTGTAAATCAAAGATTGTACCCCAAAGAGTGAATGGCATTGTGCCAAAAATTAATAAATTAAACACTTGTAAATCGACAAATACCTGTATATTCATGTAAGATTGTTCAATGTTGATTAATGTGTGCTCTACATGATGATTTGCTCTAATGTAGTGATCAGTTCACTGGATCCAAACTTTAAGAAAAAAAATCAATTAAACATTCCATTCTTTATGATGAACATCCAATTATATTGCAATGGCAATGCTCTTTTTTGTTATAGTGTAATCTCTATTAAAGATCCAAAAATAAAATTCTCTGAATAAGTTTTAAGACTTTGTTTAGGGAGAGTTATCAATATTCCTCTTCTTTCTAACTGTCCTTTTCATGCTGTCGAATGGGGTTCGTGATCAGTGAGGTAAGATGGTTGATTGTTGAACAATAAATTGCTGCATGTTTTTCGTTTCTGGGACCAACCTTTTTATAATATGGATGTTTTTTTAACTGCATGTAAAAGGGTTTGAGTTTTTAATTTTATCACATTTGCTATTGAGTAGAATATGATACTTAAGACTAATAATTCGCTATGTTATGCAAGGCTTGCCATTGGTCTTTGTTCCAAGCCCTAACAACTTTCTTTTCCTTCCCCACCCCAGGAACATTGCAGCCTATTTTGCATAAATATGTTGCATGAATTCATAGTGTTTTGTTTCAAAGTACTTCCTCCAATGAATTACTTTCTAGAATAGTTAATCCACAGTGGACCTATGGCCCATCATGTCTGTGCCTGCTCCATTCCTCCATTCTTATCCTGTAGCCCTGCAAATTATTCTCTCTCAGCTGCCTGTCTAATTCCCTTTTGAAGGCACTGGTTAATTCCGTTCCCACCACCCCAAGAGGCATCCAGCTCCTAACTACTCCAAATTTCCTTTTTGCATTGAAGGAGGCCATTCAGCCTGTCAGATCTATGCTGGCTCTCAGAACAAACCCCATTTCCCCACTCGTTTCCCTGTAACCCATTCTCTTACACATACCCATTAACACCCCCCACCCCTCTCCCTCTCTCTCTCTGCCTCTATAAATAGCCAGTTAACTTGCAACCAGCACATTTTTGGGATATGAGAGGACACTTGAGCAAGTAGAATGTGCAAGCTCCACACAGAGAACACCAGAGATCAGGTTCTGAGTTTAAAAAAAAAATTGGATATCTTCCTTGTACTTCATGCCCAAAATGTTAAATGTGTACCCTGACAAGAATGGTAAGAGAGGCAAAAAATCAACCAAGTGAAGACAGCCAAATGAAGGAGTACTGAAGGGTTAGGGCAAGAATTTCAAGAGACAAAGAAGATCTAAGAGAGAAGAAATGAAGGAAAGCTCATTGGCAGGATATTCAAAGTTTATAGTTGCCAGTATCTTATGTTAAGAAATGGCTTGTAAGCCTTTATTCCATCTAAGAGACTTTACTTGAATTTGTGTCTAAGCATTGTGTTCCAAACTTGTCCTTACTTATTATCTATTCACACGGTTGTGATCAGCACAGAAATAATGGTTATCATCTTCCTTCCCTTGCTTTGAAATATATAATGTATGTTTCTGAGCTATGTTGCATTTTTAGGGAAATGAATAAATTCTCTACAGATGAGTCGAGATTTTTCGAGCTCTGAGGCTCAATGTCATATGGAGTATGTTTACCCACAAAAACATTTTGAATTAAGAATTCCTCCTTAGTTCTTTACTCTTGTACTTTGCTATACACAACTATCCAGCCTAAGTAAAAAGTTTAGAGTTTCACATCCAATAAGTAAGGGGGCAGATTGTCTACTTGGATTCTAGGAAACTAATTGGAGATTTATACTTGAATTTTACAAAATAGTTTGCTTAAAAACATATGAGTAAAATTTATTTCATGTAGTGCAATTAAAAAAAACTATTGGTATTGAAAATAAAGGAAAGTTAATAAAACCCATAGTAATCATAACCATTATTATTTCTCCAGAAGAAAATGAGTAAATTAGCTCATTGATTCACTAATATAGTTGTGGATTTTAATGTGTTTGTGTGAGTTAGTCTTAAATTACTTTGCACTTTTCATTCAGATCAATAATTAGACTTCATCACCAGACTAAATAAAAAGAAATTGTAGAATTGACCATTTACTAGATTGTTTAGTTGTATGATTTAAGCAGCTACCAGGTAGTTGAGTTAGTGATACATCCAACTGCCCCGTTAGTTAAGTGCCAAAGCGGATATAAGAATGGAATGTGAAAAAGAATGAAAACACCTGCTTGCCTTTCCTCAGTTTGAGATCTGCCTTGGACAACATAGTTCCAGTCCTCATGTCCTGAATCAAACATGAAAAAAAGAGGTGAAGTGGGAATTACTGTCATTGACATCAAGGCAACAATTCATGATGGATTGCAAAAATAAGATTTTGGAAAATGTGAAGTCAGTGGGAAATGGGGAGAACACCAATAGCTCTTTGGATGAAATGGTCTGTATCCACAGCCACTAAAATTTGGACAACATTCAAAGTTGGGTTATTAGGTCAACCCTGATCATCTCTAATGAGAAAGTGTTGGACCATCTCCTCCACATATAACTTAGTCAAATTCCCCATCAATAACATCCCAGGAATCAGCACTAGCCAGAAACTTACCTGGGCGAGCTGTATAAATACTGTCTGTGAACATAAGAGCAAGTCTTAGACTGGGTACATACAAGGCATGACTTGCCACCTGACTCCACAAGCAACTTAACCATCTATAAGTCAATATAGGTTAATATAAGTCAATATAGGAATAGTTTATATGTACCTGTTTCAGTACATGTCGAACAATGCTCATTAAATTCACCAGCCATAGCAGATGGCCTTGACCCGAAATGTTGACTGTTCATTTCCCTCCATAGGTGCTGCCTGACCTGCTAGTTCCTCCAGCATTTTGTGTGTTGAGCCATTAGCAGATTATTTGATTGGCACTATATCCACCATGTTAAACATTTAGTCCTTTGATCATCAATGGCCCTGGCTACAGTATGAATTAGCTGCAAGATGAACTCCAGAAATTCAACAACACATAAACATACATATAAATTAGAATTAGGAGTTGGCTGGTTACCCCTCAAACCTGCTCTGTTATTTAATAAGATCATGACTGATTGATGATAATCTCTATTTGCATTCCCACCTACTCAAAACTTTATCAACAGCAATGTTCAAATAGCGCTCTTCTACAGCAGCTTTTATATTCTGACTTGGAAAAAGTTCGTCTCACAAACTGCAGTTCATCATCACCACCTTGAGCAATTCTGAATGAACCATAAATGCTGGTCTTCCCAGTGAAGACCACATCTCGTGTGAGAATTGTACAATGAAAAGAATTGTTGGTCCATCATAATTTGATGAGATTAACATTTCGTGAATCATCTGAAAGTTTTGCCTGCTGTCTGTTTAAAATGTTAACTAATCTTTTTTAAATGCTCTGTGGAATTTTTCTCTCTGATTTCCAGTATTTGCAGTTTATCTCCTATCACAAAGAAGAGAGTATACATTAACACCTCATTGTCTCATGCTTTGGCCATCTGAATAGCCTGTACTTCACCAAAGGCTTCTCAGGCTTTCTTGCAAACAATCTCTATTTGGCAGGACATTTAACTCTGAATCACATTGCACTTTGTTTAAATTGCTGGATGCTTGCTGCTTGGATGGATGATATTTTAATACCAGGACCAGTAATAATTCTCTCCCCATATATAATTGAGTAAAAAGAAAAATTGTTCGAAAAACTTGGTTGGTCCTGCAACATCTATGGAAAGAGAAACATAATTTACATTTTTTAGATCAAGGACCCTTTTTCGGAACTGGGAAAGAAATAACATTAAATTAAGCAGCAGAGGGTGGGGGAGGAACGGATAGAATTCTCCCAGAATGGTGAGGCAATGGGGATAAGTTGTGGATGAAGTCATCTGGTTGATAGGTTAATGAGATTAGTTAGAGAGAGCACAAACAGAGGAATGTAAAAGCTGCCAAGATGCAAAACTGGACAAAATGCCCAGCAGGTCAGACTGTGCTAATGGAGAGTGGAAAATTTGAACCAATATTACTGATGAACTGGCCAGTTGCGATACAGAGAAAAAGAGTCAACTGAAGTTGTTGAATTCAGTATTGTGTTGAGGAGGCTGCAATATGCCCAGATGGTACGTGATATGATATTCCTAAAGCTTACATTGGACCTTGTAATATCTGTGCAGGAGGCCACAGACAGGTCAAAGTGGGAGGGGGAATTATTATGGCAGGCAACAGGAAGCTCAGGTTTGCTGCTGTGGGAGGTTTATTTTTACTCTCTAGGAAGAAAGGGGTTGAGTTGAGGGAAATGGAGGAGATGTGGTCAAAGGCTCTGGCACCTGTGGTAGAGGGAAACCACAGGTCAGGGAGGTTTCTCCTCTACATTGGGGAAACCAAATGCAGACTGAGTGACTGCTTTTCAGAGCATCTGCATTCAATCTGAAGGTTATCCTGAGCTGCCTAATGCCTGTCAATTCTCTGTGCTGCTCCCTCTCTGACTTCCGTGCCTGTTACCTCCTACAATATTATGACAAAGCCCAGTGTAAGCTTGAGGGACAACAGCTCATCCTGGGCATGTTTCAGCTTCCTGGACTCAACATTGAATTCTACAACTTTGGGTAACTCGCATTCTTTGTATTGGAACTACTCAATTCTGTGCAGATCATCCATCTGTAATTTTCTCTCTCCATTAGCACAGTATTTCCTTCAGCTCTGCATTTCGCAACTTTTGCATTCCGTTGCTTGTCCTCATACTCACTCCCTGCCCTCATTAGTCTGACAACCAGATGACAGTATCTACAGCTTGTATCCACAGCAACTCAAGCCTTTACCTTATCGGAGATATTCCCTTTGTCCTTTCTACCCATGCCCCCTCCACCTTCTGCAACTTAAGTGTAACTTGTTTTCTCTCTCTTATCCAGTTCTGACAAAGGGTCTAAAACACTCACTCGGCTTCTCTTTCCACAGATGCTGCCTGACCTTGGTGTTTCCAGCACTTTCTCTTTGCTTCACATTTCCAGCATCTGCAGTTTTGTTTTGATTTTCATTTGATGTGCTTGAGTACTTTTCTGTGAGATAAAGCCATGCGTCAAACTGACTGCAAGGTTAGAATGCATGTGCCTTTATGAAGTTCAAGTCACCAACCTCCCTACTGAATTCTATATTGCTTTTCACCTGAGTTCATTTAACAGATAGTAAATGTAATTGAATAATTGCATTAAACTCAGCTGCAATGAATTAAAAACCATGTTTGTTTGCTATTTTCATTGGATTAACTATTGCTGGGTTGTTTGAAGTTCCATGTCATTAACCTGGATTTTTTGATTATATTAGTTCCATTTATAACATTATTTGCCCATTGAAACCTGGGTTATTACAATTACTGGTAATTTGGAAAAATTGTGTACTCTATTAATTTTCTTAATTTGCAATTAAATTATTCCTTTTGAAGTTATTCTGATTGTTATGTTGACAAAATATTTTTTATATTAATGATTTGTAGTTTCTTGTAATTGTGTAGCTATTTAATTGATGGATAAACCTTGCGAATGCTTGCTGTGTGCTGGAATTGGTATTGTGAGACGATTTATTTTGATAATGTGATCCATCAAGATAATACAACACATCACAAAACACCTAAAGTGATGTTTTTTCCATTTAAAAGCAATGGTACAGAAGTTAATTTTTCAAAAAAATTATGGAAAATTAACTGATTTTTTTTTTGTTTTTTTTAGAGTTGATCTGTGGAACAGTGAAAACCTGGTGCAGGATATCTTCCTTGGTGAGATTAAGGTTCCTGTGAAGATTTTAAGGAATGATAATTGTCATCGAGCTTGGTAAGAGTTATGGCTAAGAGTTACGGCAACACTAGATAACCATGTAGAAGAATGTAACAAGAATGAAATCTTGTAAGAGCCCTGAAGTTTTTTTGGCAGATTCTGTTACAATACAAGGTCTTGCTTGCTATAACTTTATATTTCTTATGAATCTTGCAAATTAATGCCATATTATTTTCCAATAAAATATGAGGTAGACTTTGTGAAGGAGGGAGACTGGAACTTTTTAAACTTTTTACATCATTTTGGGCAACAGGAAATAAATATAGCATCTTTAATCAAAGCAATTGGAAACTTGACACTAAGAGAATGGAAATGTGTGGCTACAACATGTTGGGCTTTATTCCATGTTTAAATTAGAAAAACGTGGAAAAGCACAGCATCTGGAAGAGAGAAAAGCTGAGTTGACTGAAGAGTTGGGATTCTGATGCATAGAATTGAGTCTAATTTATTTTGAGGAAAAATGTTTTATGTTGTTACTCCTGGGATTGATTTCTCTTTACTCTGTTCCTTCCTTCCTAAACCTCCTACAGTGAACAAATTGTTTATCCCAATGCTTATAAACTGTAGTCAGTGAATGAATTGCCTGGAGAAAGTGCATGCAGAACTTGAGCCTCTATGTGGTGCCTTACTACAAGTAATTTCAAATATCATTATTGCTGCCTCTGCACAGAAACTTTGTGTCTAAATGCTTGGGCTTCTCTGTAGTGGAGGTTTAGCTGTACTTTTTCTAGAGAAAAAAGTTGCTGTGAAACACATCTTTACCTAGTGTTAAGGAAATGAAAGCTGGCACTTCAGGAAAATGCACTGACCTTGAAATTCTTTCACATATCACATTTTGGCATTAGTTGATAGACCTTTTTCAAAAGTATACTAAGTGTCCCAGAAGACCACTTCTTGATTTTTGTTCCAAATCATCCATGGATTTGGTGTGCACAGTGGCCGTGTCAAATGGTACGCAGAACACAGAAGCAGGCCCTTAACGAAAGAACCTGGTGGAAGGCCTGTTTTATCAGGCATGTTCCCACTGGTTGGCCTCCTACAAAATTGACTCCCACCCACCTCATCTATGCTTCAGAACTTCTTCCCCATTGTCATCTTATCCTGCATTGAAGTCAGATTCACATCTTCTGGAAAACATCAATAGTTACCCATAATACAAGACAGTGAGTCAATTTATCAACTCACATTGCTTGTGATGAAATAATTTATTTGGTTATTTAATTTATTGCATAACATTAAGAATCAAACAATAAACTAGTGCAATCCATTTTTATTTGAAAACTGCAGAAACCTGCCCACATTATTTGATATATATGGACTCAGAGTTATATAGCATAGAAACGGGCCCTTTGGCCCACCATGTCCATTTACCCGCATTTGGTCCTCATCCTTCTGTGTCTTACATATTTAAGTGCCTGTCTCTTAAACAAATTGATAGTATCTGACTCCACCACCTCCTCACAAGATCACAAGACAAAGGAGCAGAAGTAGGCCACATGGCCCATCGAGTCCGCTCCGCCACTTCATGAGCTAAACTACTCTTCTATCTAGCCCCAATTCCCAGCCTTTTCCCCATATCCCTTGATCCCCTGACTAATTAGATACCTGTCAATCTCCGCCTTAAACACCCCCAATGATCGGGCCTCCACAGCTGTATGTGGCAACATATTCCATAAATCCACAACCCTCTGGCTAAAGAAATTTCTCCGCATCTCTGTTCTAAATGGGTACCCTCTAATTCAAAGACTGTGCCCTCTTGTCCTGGGCTCACCCACCATGGGAAACAACTTAGCCACATCTACTCTGTCCAGTCCTTTCAACATTTGAAATGTTTCTATGAGGTCCCCTCTCATTCTTTTGTACTCCAATGAATACAGTCCAAGAGCCGACAAATGCTCCTCGTGTGTAAGCCCTTTCATTATGAGAATCATCTTCGTAAATCTTCTCTGAACCCTCTCCAACATCAGTACACCCTTTCTAAGATAAGGGGCCCAAAACTGCACACAGTATTCCAAATGAGGTCTCACCAGTGCCCCATAGAGCCTCATCAACACATCTTTACTTTTATATGCTATTCCTCTTGAAATGAATGCCAATATAGCATTTGCTTTCTTTACCGCTGACCCAACCTGGAGGTTAACCTTTAGGGTATCCTGCACGAGGACCCCCAAGTCCCTTTGCATTTCTGAATTTTGAATTTTCTCCCCATCTAGATGATAATCTGCCCATTTATTTCTTTTTCCAAAAGTGTACAACCGCACATTTCTCAATATCGTATCTCATCTGCCGCTTCTTTGCCCACTCTTCCAAACTGTCCAAGTCGCTCTGCAACCTTTCTGTTTCTTTAACACTTACTGCTCCTCCACCTATCTTGGTGTCATCAGCAAACTTAGCCACAAAACCATTTATTCAGTTATCTAAATCATCGATATACAGTGTAAAAAGAAGCGGCCCCAACACCAACCCCTGTGGAACACCACTAGTAACCATAACAGGATCCCTTTATTCCCACCCTTTGCTTTCTGCCCATCAGCAAATGGTCTACCCATTCTAATATCTTTCCTGTAATTCCATGGGCACTCATCTTTATTAAGCAGCCTCTTGTGCGGCACCTTATCGAAGGCCTTTTGAAAATCCCTTGTCCATCTTATTTGAGATTACCTCAAAAAATTCCAATAGGTTGGTCAGGCAGGATCTTCCCTTGATGGAAACCATGCTGGCTTGGACCTATCTTGTCGTGCACCTCTCGGTATTCCATAACCTCGTCCTTGAGGATCGACTCTTCTGTCAGTAAGTTTGAGATATCAACCATCCTCTGCATTTAAAAAAAATACTTGCCCCTCAAGTCCCCTTTAAAAGTCTTTCCTCTCACATTGAACCTATGCTGTCTTGTTTTTGAAACCCCCATCATGGGAAGAAGATTCTGACTATCTACCCTATCTATGCCTCTTATAATTTTGTATATCTCTTTCAAGCCTCTCAGCAATGTTCTCTCCAGGGAAAATAAGCCCAGCCTATCCAATGTCTTCCCATATCTAAAGGCCTATAATCCTGGCAATACCAATACCAATATCCTAGTGAACCTTCTCTGAACACCATCCAGTACAACCACATCCTTCTTATAGTGTGGCGACACAGTACTTCAAATGCAGTTTAACCACTGTTTTATAAAGTTGCAGCATAACGTTCCAATTTTTATATTCTATACCCTGACATATGAAGGCAAGCATGCCAAGTGCCTTCTTCTCCACCCTATCTACTTGTGTTGCCACTTCTGGGGAACTATGGACTTGAACCCCTATTTGACCCAATATGCATCATGTTGCATTGGTCAGGATTAAATTCCATCTGCTGACACTCCATCCAAACTTCCATCTGATCTATAACCTGCTGTAGCCTGAGACAACCTTCCTTGCCATCCACAACACTACCAACTTTCATGGCATCTGCAAGCATACTACTCATACCTCTTGCAATTCATATATTGCAAACAACAAGGGTCCCAGCACTGATTTCTGTGGTGCACCACTGGTCAGGGACTACCAATCAAAAAAAGCATCCTTGACCTGCCATCTGTCTGCTTTCATGATAATGTTATCCAGCAATATAATAATTACATCTTTTGTGACTTGAACCTGTTTTTTTTTTACATATGATTCTTCAGATCCTACAAAGGCTGGCTAGCAGATGTGTAGTTAAATGAAGCTCAGATGTGAAATAAGTTTCTTTAAGTTACAGATAAGATCAGACTAAATCTCTAATTTGTATTGAGAGGATTTTATATTAATTTATTAAAGATTGTGTCCAATTGTGTCTTGGTGAATTTATCCAATGCAAACCTAATTGCCATTTCAACTCTTCAAAATGCAACAGAATGTACCCCACTTTTTTCCCTTTTTCTTCCTACTGTATTTTCATCTTTATTATCTGTGTGTGTGTGTATGTATGTGTGTGTGGATATATAGATCCAAGAACTTTTAGATAAACTGTGTGTCAAATGATTTCAGCCATTTAATTTTGCTCACTTAATTAATTCTATGGCTATGTAGTCTAAGCAGGCACAGTAGTGTAGCGGTTAGCATAATGCTATTACAGCGCCAGTGACCCAGGTTCAATTCCAGCCACTGTCTGTAAGGAGTTTGTACATTCTCCCCGTGTCTGTGTGGGTTTCCTCCGGGTGCTCCGGTTTCCTCCCACGTTCTGAAGACGTACAGGTTAGGAAGTTGTGGGCATGCTATGTTGGCGCCAGAAGTGTGGCAACACTTGTGGGCTGCCCCAGAACACTCTACGCAAAAAGATGTATTTCACTGTGTGTTTTGATGTACTTGTGACTAATAAAGATACCTTATCTTATGAAAAAGTTTTGCCCGGGGAAAGTGGAAGCTATATTCTTTTGCCAGTTTTGGATGAAAACTAAATAACCACTTCCTCATTTTTATGTCAATTTATAGCATTTGAGGAGAAGAGAAAATTTATTGTTGACTTATTATAATAATGCTTTTATATCAAGTGAAAGTTATCACATTATCATGGCTTTCTAATGTGATAGTGAGTGATGGAAAAACAAGCCTGGTGTAGCACAGTGGCAACTGTGTCCAATTACATGTAGCCAAGATATTAATTGCATTTATGCACCTACTGTGTGGAGACAGACTCCTGTTATGTATTTATTAGGTTATGTACATTTTTCCTAGTAGCACCACAGAGCAAAAATCATGTAAGAAGCTAAGACAGCAAGCATAGACTTTATATGCAATTAACCATTTTGGATTGAATTAACATGGCCTTGTGATTTATTCCTCATCCTCAAATCTTCAAACCATTACTGGTTGACAATCCAAGCACCATCTGTATGAAAACTAAATAACTCTAAAAATCCTTTCTACCGCAGTATTCTTAATACATTCCAAAACTGATGGGATAAAGTCATTATTAGTAGCCAATTAGTTACAGTTTGCCAATGGAATATTTGCATTGCTGTTGAAATTCCAAATAAAACTATGTACACACTGTTATTGTGCAGGTACTTACTACAACCAAAGGACAATGGAAACAAGTCTGCAAAATCAGAAGACTTGGGTTCACTTCGCCTGTCCATATCCTACAATGAAGATTATGTTCTTCCATCTCAGTACTATGGTTCTCTTAATGACCTGCTGCTAAAGTCTTCTGATGTAAAGGTAGTTACTGGTGGAAGTCATAGCTCTTTGCTCTTGTGCTATGTGATGCAGCTTTGTAGAATTTGTGCATTCTAGTACAAAACAAAACAGACCTGGCTCATTATAATGGAAATTCACTGAGTCAGTAATTAAAAAGACATGGTGATCTTGTTTGCTTATTGACTTTTCTCTCAACAAAACATTATCTCAACTATTCTAATATGCTTAGGAAAGGTGAAATGCTGAATTTGGCCTGGTAATAGTGGTGGTGGGAGCAGGGAAAGAAAGATGGGGTGTCTAGAAGGAGTGAGAAGTTTGAAGGCACAATAGTTTATACTTCTTCAAAACATCTTACCAATTTGAGAGCCAACTATTAAAATATCATCCAACATATGTTGTCGAGTAGCCTAGAAGGGTAAAGAAGTGCAATGAATGAAAATAACTGCCATTGAGTGAGATTTGTCTTTTTTGTTAGTAGAGGAATGGGGAAATGTATATGATACTGAACTGAAAGTTATGCCTGAATGGGTGTACAGAATATGTTTCATTAATGTGTTTGGATATGTGGCCTGTTGTTGCTGAGACACTGTAACCGTACCATGTGAGAAAATACTTCTGTAGCATTTTAAAAACCAAATCACATTTTGAGTGGATATCCCACTAACAAAGAAGTTGTTCCTCCAGGATGCTCTACTAATGAAAACAAGCCATTCACCTTGCCTTTAAAAGTTATTGGTACCGGCCCTGTACTGTGCAGTAGTATGGTAGACATGACAGTTATCCCTTAATGCGTAAAATAGAGGGGGGGTGGGAGGGGGAAGTGCTGCTTTTAGATCCAAACAAAATTGTCAGTTACAGGCAGCTTCTGATTTAAGCAGAGGTATTGACATCATCTGCTGATAGTCTTTTAATGGTTGTAATCACGTACAACAGCTCAGCCTATCATAGTGGACATCATTGCCCTTTTGAGTATAATTCTGGCCACCCGTGTGTGTGCATCTTAAGTTTCTTGCTTAAATGTAACCTTTCTCTATATGAGCACGGTAAGTCTATGTTTTGAAGAGAATGTAAAATCTTTTTTTTTGGTGCCAGAAGTTTTGGTTTATTGCCATATCCCCAGGTTTTATTAACTAGCATTTTCATTCAGCACTAAATAATCTGTTGAAATACACATATTATTGCAAATTAAATGGTAATCTTAAAATGAAAGACAGCATCAGATCCAAATATAACTAAGCTTATTATAGCAACATGCTCTTCTATGTATATAATCATACTGCTTATGGTTATTTATTTATTATTAAATATCAAATTTCTGGTCATTAATACATTTAAGAGTCCAGTTTCAACTAATTGTGAGCTGACACAGGCTGACGAATCGGGCTTGACTACTTGTACTAAAATGTGTTTTTGTTTCCAGTGGCTCTGATTGGTATTGTTATACAAAAACACAAAAGCAATATTTATATGGAGTTTTTAACATGCCCTAGGTTGCCTCACAGAGTGTTATCGATCAAATAAAAATGAATGCTGAGCCACATAAACAATGCCTATGGCTATATTTTATTATTTAAGAGGCAAACTTTGAGAGGCATCTTGAAAAAGAAAATAGTGGTAGAGAGGGAGCAAGGTTTTGGTAGGGATATCCAGAGCTTTAAGCCCTGGCAGTGAAATCAGGGATGTTCAAGTGTCAAGAATTAGAGGAGCGTGGTAACTTGGAGGATTATGGGCTGGAGGAAATTCCAGAAATAGCGATAAATGACACCATGGAGGTATTTGAAAACAAGGATGAGAATTTTAAAAATGAAGCATAGTTTAAACAAAAGCCAGTGTAAGTCAGCAAGCAAAGATCGACAGGTAAACAAGATTTGTGTAATCTAATAGGTAATATTATCTGATCTATTTTATTAATTAAATGATTAGTCTTGCACTCATTAAGGTTTTCTTGAAATGTGTTGGACTGTATGCTAAGTTTTTTCTGTATTTTTGTATTCATAGAATGTGGATAATTTAAGTGATCACTCAGATCAAATCAGTCTGAAGTTAATTTTTCTCTTGTTTTCAAGCCTATATCTGCCTCAGCAGTCCATATCCTGGGTGAAGTATGCAATGCAAAACAAGAAGCCGTGTTACCACTCGTACGCTTGTTGTTACATCATAAGAAGCTAGTTCCTTTCCTTCATGGCTTAGCTGAATTAGATCTCCAGCAAACGCAGTAAGTCTGTCATTTGGGACAGTGGTTGCCCTTACTTCTGTACCTGATCCTGGGAGAAGCAGAGGTTGCTTAATCACTAGTTCTGATATGGAATATTTAAAACAAATCATTATTTGTTTCTGAACGAGTAATAGACCACGTTTCCAACTCCCACAACTGTTGCAATGATTTGGATGTACTTGATGCCAAGTAAAGCTCTTTTTATTCTAAGTTCAATTATATTCTCTTAAGACCTGTTATGCAAGATAACATTTTCCTGTACCACATCAGTTCTTTTAACCTCAATGAATGTTCCCAGTTTGTGCAGTATTTATTTAGTAAACTGTGAATTTAAATAAACATTTTGGATGAAACCAAGCCATAATTCCTACAACTTCCTTTTCTGACATGAACCTATAACAGTACCAGAATACTCTTGAACTTACGAGTCTCTTTTATTTTAAATGAGCTCCTTTCTTTATTAATGAACTCTTAAATTAACTTTCATTTAGCCAAGCTTAGTTGAACTTTAACCAATTATCCAAAGCCTCAAATGTATAAAAAGTTGACTCCTCCTATAAATGTGAATTACATAATGCATGATATATTAATTGGGTATCTAGAAAGTTATCAAAGGGCACAGAGACTGGAGAGAGGAAATATCTGTTCCTTGAAGTGTAGATTGGTGCAGCTGAGGATTGAAATCTCAGCTGAAGTCTCAGAAATTGAAGTAAGACTATTTGAACGGTTCCCTCATACAATGAGATGGACTTGTTTGACTTTGCACCTTATTGCCTATCTGCAATGCACTTCCCTGTAGCTGTGACACTATACTCTGTATTCTATTATTGTTTTTACCCTGCACTACCTCAATGCACTGTGTAATGAATTGATCTGTACGAACATTATGCAAGACAAGTTTTAACTGTACCTCGTTACAAGTGACAATAATAAACCAATACCAAATCTGGGTTGAGTGAAGTTTGAAGCTGTAACCAGTAGTAATCCTGTATATAAAGTAAATGATTTATATTGCAAGAAATCTGAATATCTTTCTCAGTGGTTTTATATTTTAGTTTTAGTTATCTTGCTTTTAAGATGTGTATTTAATGTTTGACCTTAAGTTACCGTTGGATATAATGTACATTGTGTTGCCAATTGGCAATCTTTCAGTTCTAAGCAGCTTTAAGAAAACACACAAGCTTTAAAGTAATCAGATTCTTTGATTTTGTAGGGAAGCCAACACTATCTTCAGGGGAAACTCTCTGGCCACTCGGTGTATCGATGAAACGATGAAACTGGTTGGAAAGCATTATCTGAAAGTGACTCTGAAACCTATTTTAGATGAAGTAAGATGCAAGTTCTATTCTTTTAGTTATACATGTTATTTTCCTTTTTCCATTAATGTACTTCCAAGTTTATATTTGGATCAAATTTTCTACAATTAGCAAATGAAGGAAAATACATTTTGTTGTTTATCATCCTGTGCAATTGCTGAGTAACAAATGTTTAATAAGCTTTTTTCTATTTCTTTATTTCTTTTCCCCATAGAATGACTACTGCACAAAAATAGGCTCTTCAGCCTTTTCAGTGTATACTGGCTCTGTGTAAGAGCAATTTAGATAGTTCCACTTCCCTTTCTTCTCCCCTTGGCTCAGAAAATTCATGAGAAATAGCAGCAAAAAAACATAAACAAAAGCAGAAGTGGGCCTTAAACCCACTTATGCCTACTCTATCATTGAGTAAGATCATTGGCTGATATTTGACCTCTGCAACTTGTCCGTGTTGACTCCATATCCCTTGATTCCCCTTAATATCTAACAATCTATCAAGCTCTGCGTTGAAGAAACTGGGCCTCCACGGCTCCATTGGGTAATGAATTCCAGAGTCGTCGTCATCTTTCTCTCATGACTGTCCCTGGTTCTGGACTCCATAGCCAGAGAGGACATCAAATTCTCATGTGCCTTTGTCAAGCACAACAGGAATGTTATGTTTCAACGAGATCACACTCTTCTAAACACAAGAGGATGTAACCCTGATTTTCTCAGTCTCTCCTCGTGACTAACCTGGCATCCCAGGAATAAATGTGGCGAGACCTTGGGTTTTAGTTCTGTTAATTTTTGCAATACTTTTTTAAAATTTGATGCTAATTTCTTAGAGCTCCTCTTTTATTTTTAGAGTTCTCAAATAATTGCCATGTCACCTTCTGTGAAGATGGCAGAAATCAAACAATTATTTTTATACCGCTTCCTTATTCCCCAGTATAATTTCTTTTATCTCATTCTGTAAGGGACCCACATAAACTTTGGCTAATCTTTTCCTCTTTGACAGTTTTTATTCCTTTTCAGTGTGCATTTGAATTGAATTTGCCTCCACTGCTACCCCTGGCAGTGCATTCCAGATTCTATCCACTCCTCATGTTTCTAAAATAAAAAAACAATTTCTTCATATTCACCCTGGTTCATTTGCCAAATTCCCTTTATATGATGTCCTCTAGTCTTTGACCCTTCTGCCAGTGGAAACATTCTCGCCCTCTCCATGGTTTTAAGTACCTTTACACAATCCCTTCATAACTCCTCTGTTCTGAGAAAAACGCCACAACTTTTACTTCCTCTCTCATCTTCACTGTCTTGTTTTATCTCTCTTATACTCGTATCTTTCGTCATAACTTCCATTTGTGTGCTAAACCACACTGGTTCTACCTACTTCAAACCTTCTGTTACTCTTGATTTGCATCCATTATGGGAATGAGCATAAATATTCTGTAATTGAATTTTGGGAAGACTAAAACCATTGATTTTGGCCCCTGCCAAAAACAACATTTCATAGCCACTAATTCTATGCCACTTCCTGTTCATTTTTTAACACTGGACCATTCAGTTTGCCTCTTTGGTATTCTGCTTGACCCTGAGTTGTGCTTCTAACCCCCTGTGCTCTTCACGGAAACCATCCACTTCCTCCTCCATAACGTTGCTTGACTATGCAGTTGCTTTAGATCACATGTAGCTGAATTTCTAATCCAAACTTTGTTATCTCCAGATCTGATGAATTCCAGTGCTCTCTTGACTGATCTCTCGTATTCCACTCTGTAAAGTTCTCATTTGATATTCCTTTGCTGACTGCCCATTTATACACTTTCGAAAGCTGGATCCCAACCTAGCATTGCCTTGTAATATTCAAACTCCTCCATGATGATGCTTCTCCCTATCTATTACAACTTCCTCCATCCTTATAAAGCTGATACATGTGCATAGCACCAGTTCCATTCACCAGTACATCTTGTTTTTTCACTGCCTTCTACATAGATCCCTGTTCTTATATAAAGCTCTGCTTCTCTTTCTTCCTTTAAACAGTTCTTAGTCTTATTTGATCAGACGTTGGTTTGTGGCTCGATATCAATTTATGCTCGTTATCTCTACTGCAAGGTGCAGCGTTTACTCTACTAAAGATGCTATCTAAATGCATTGACACAAGAAATTCTGCAGATGCTCGAATCTGGAGCATTATAAATATTGTGTATTGAGCTAAATACATTGTCACGTGTACACATGAATTTTATCTCTTCTGTTTTTAATTTTATTTTCTCTCTGGTACTTGAGCACTTTGTCTCATTGCTAGCTCTTAATTAGGTTCTCACACTTTTTGCAAGAAGGTAGGTATGTGTGTCTTTTAAACAATCTTATGCAATAATTATATTTATCAGAATCAAGTTTATCATCATTGACGTATGTCGTGAAATTTATTGTTTTGCGGCAGCGGTACAGTGCAAAGATATAAAATTACTATAAATTACAACATAAATAGTACAAAAAAAAGGAATAATGAGGTAGCGTCATGGGTTCATGGACCATTTCGAAATCTGATGGCGGAGGGGAAGAAGCTGTTCCTAAGTTGCTGAGTATTGGTCTTTAGGCTCCTATACCTCTTCCCCGATGGAAGTAATGAGAAGAGGGCACGTCCCGAATGGTCAGCGTCCTTAGTGATGGATGCTGCTGCCTTGAGACGCTGCCTTCTTGAGGCACCGCCTCTTGAAGCTGTCCTCGATAGTAGGGAGAGTTGTGCCCGTGATGGAGCTGGCTGAGTCTACAACCCTCTGCATCCTCTTGCGATCCTGCACATTGGAGCTTCCACACCAGGCTGTGATGCAATCAGTCAGAATGCTCTCCATTGTACATCTGTAGGAATTTGCAAGAGTCTTTGGTGACATACCAAATCTCTTCAAGCTCCTAACATAGTGGAGCTGATTGCATCAATGTGTTGGGCCCAGGATTTCTATAACAAATATTGCTGCAAAAATGAACGTGTGAATACATCCAGAAATATGTGATCTCATTCCTGGATTTTTTTCTACAGTGAATTGAGTATAAGTGATGGGGGGAAAATGTTGTGCTTTCTTTTGCTTTACAATGCAAAAATGTTCTGAGGCATGACTGTATATTGTGCTCATCTTGTGTTCCCAACCAAGAAATGATCCCTGGGAAGCAGCAACCTCTCCATCCATGGCCACCTGACAGCTGTGTTCCACATTCAACACATGACACATCTTGTGTGATGTTTATCTCAAAACAATTATTTTAATGATAACATGCTCTTCTCGTGTACCTGGAATATCATATGCCTGTCATGTCATGCTGCTGACAGTTGAAGAGGGGGAAAAATATTATCCAATAACGCAGCTTTGAGTAGTCACGAAAGTCCCAATAAAAGGCGGTACATAAATTGGACCTGTACTGAAACAATATCCCGAGAGGATGAGCATCCTTCCTGAGAGGCTCAGAGCAGTAACAATGCAGACAACAAATGCAAGTGGTTCATTCCCCAGTAGTTCCAGTTTTGTTGAGATCACCATTCAGACCCTGCATATAGACTGCTCCAGAAGGTTCAGATAGAACATATCTGAGGCGAGTTGACAACAGGAAATCATAGTTCACTGAAAGTGGCGGCACGGCTGGTTAGAGTAGTGAAGAAGGCATTTGTCACGCTTCCCTTCATAGGCTGAGGCATTGAGTATAAGAGTTGGGATGTCATGTTGCAGCTGTACGAAATGTTGGTTAGATCACACTAGGAGTAGTGTGTACGGTTTTGGTCACCACACTACAGGAAGGATGTGGTACCAATAAAGTAAGTGCAGAAGAGATTCATCAGGATTTTTCCTGGAAAGGAGGGCTTTACTTATAGGGAGAGATTGGATAGACTGGATTTATCCTCACTGGAACATAGGAGGCTGAGGGGTGACCTTACAGAGCTTCATAAAATTATGAGGAGCATAAATGGGATAGATAGTCGGAATGTTTCCCAGGAGAGGGGAATCTAGAACTAGAGGATACAGGTTTAAGGTGAGAGGTGAGAAATTTAGAAAAGATCTGAAGGGTAAGTTTTTCACACAGGGTGGTGGTTATCTAGGACATGCTGCCAGAGGAGGTGGTAGGGGCAGATACAATTACAATGTTTAAGAGGCATTTAGACAAGTACTTGCACAGGAGAGGCATAGAAGGATACAGGCCTGATGCAGATTGGCATCACAGTAAGCAGGATGAGGGTGGGCTGTAAGGGCCTGTTCTGTGCTGTATGAATCTGTTTCTGCAATAAAAAGACCTATATTATTTGAGTTAATGTAACTTTTAAGATATTCATAAAATCCTTACTAAAGATTAATTGGATTTCTATTTGTTTAGATTTGTGACTCCTGCAAAACTTGTGAGATTGATCCTATATAAAGCTCAAGGAAGGTGATAATGTTTGAGGTGAACAAGGTGCGTGCATTCATTTTTCTGATAATTGCTTCAGAATATGTAATTTAATGTTTATGTAAAGCTAAGAATACTACACCATCAAACTAGTTTACCAAACCCTTTCATCAATGTAGTAGCCCCTTGATTAACACACTTTCATTTTCACCATGTCAGCAAAGGGAAGTGTGCAGACCTTGAGTTTTGCATGCAGTACACAAGGATTACTGTCAGTAGACCTGCTAGCAAACTGTCTTGCATCTAAAACCAGCAAGCTAATATAAAATTCCCTTCAACTAAAACCAGAAAGCCAATTTAATTTTTTTTCACATTGGTTCCAGTCACTGTCCTCCTAATTAGGCAGTTAAGTGCTCAATGCAGCAAACACTCAACCCTGGCAACAATCCATATAACTTGTGCATGATCTGTGGAGCTTACCATTTGAGTTGGCTGGAAGTGAGCACTTGCTTTATTCAGCCTAGCACTTTTGACTATTGCTCTGTGTCAGAGATACGTGGCAGGTCTCTGTTCAGATTTCTATATTTTTAAATTCATTTTCATGGATGTGGACATTGCTGGCAAGGCCAGTGTTTATTGCACATCCCTATTTTTTTCTCAAAGATGGAGATGAGCGTTGACATTTTAAACCACTCCTGCTGAAAATACTTCCACAAGGATGTTGGGTTTGAAGTTCCAAGATTTAGAGGCGGTCACAGTGAAGGAACAGCAGTGATATCCAGGTTAGGACACTGGGTGTATTGAAGAAGAACCTGTAGGAGATGGTGTACACGTATCTGCTGCTCATATGCTTTTTGTTATATAAGTCATGGCTCTGAGCAGCCTAATGAGTGACTGCAATGTATTTTTGTACATGGCATACACTAAGCCACTGTGCACCAGTAGTGGAAGGGATTGAATGTTAAACTGGGTGGGGTTTGGGTGCATCCATCCAGGCACATACATGGTATTCCATTGTGCTTCTGTGTTTGCCTTTGATAGACAGTAGTAAGACAGTAGCGTTTGTCAGGAGGTTGTCACAGGATGCCCAGGCATTTAGACCTGCCCTCTTATAGCAACTGTACTAACGTAAGCGTTTTACTAGTCAATGATCTAACCCCATGATTATTGATGAGTTTGAATGCTCTGTGGCAGTACAGTTGCTGAATGTTAAGAATAAGTGGTTAGACACTCTTGTCAAGAGTCTGACACCGTTTGCAGCATAAATGTTACACCCACTTATCAGATCTAGGTTTTACTGCATTTCTTTGCTGAGGACTTGCAAATGGAATTGAACATAGTGCAATCATAAATGAACCTTGTGATGGAAGGAAAGTCATTGGTGAAGCAGTTGTAGTGATTAGGCTTCAGACACCCAGGGACTCCTGCACTGATGTTTTTGGGGTGGGATTTTTGATCTCCAACTACTAAAAAAAATCTTCCTTTGTGCGAGGTAGGAATCCATTTTTTCTTTAATGCCCAGTTTACTTCAGGGCTGCTTGATTCCATGCTCTATCAAATGTTACCTTGATGTCAAGCAGGCACACTTGCCATATCTTTAGAATTCAGAACTTTGATCCACAATTGAGTCAAGGCTGAGATGAGGAATGGATCCCAACAGTCTTGGTGAAACCCACACTAGGCAACAGTAAATATGTGTTACTTGATAATGCTGTTGATGACACCTTCATTCATTTTGCTGGAAGTTAATCAGCTGGTAATTATCGAGTAATCTTAGTGGCTAGACTTAGGGAGATGACTGCAGCTGGAGAGAGCTTGAGAAAACAATTGTGAGCAGGAATAGGCCATCTAACTTCACAAGCCTACTTTGCTATTCATCAAAATAATGGCTGTATTTCTATCTCCCTAGCTTCATTTTCCTGCACTGTCCCCACATCCCTTAATATCCAGGAATCTTTTGTATTTCCTTTGAATGAACTGAATAATTGAGCCTCCATAGTGGAGAATTCCAAAGATTCACCACTGGAGTGAAATGAAATTCCTGCTCATCTCAGAGCTAAATATTCTACCCCCTTATTCTGAGACTGGGATGACTGGTTCTATTCTCCTCAGCCAGGGAAAACATCCTCCTTGCATCCATCCTCTTGAGCCCTGATGGAATTTTCAATGAGATCTCCTCTGGTTCTTCTAAATTCTGGAAAATCCAGGCACAATCTCTCTTTATACAACAAATCCACTGACCCTGGACCCATTCTGGTCAATCTTCATTGCTCTCCCTCTACGGCAAGTATATCCATTTTTGGTGAAAGACACCAGTACTCCAGATGTGGTCTCACCAAGATAGCTTTATTCCTGTACTCAGATCCTTGTAATAAAGGCCAATGTAGAATTTGCCTTCCTCATTGCTTGTTGCACCTGCACTTCAGCTTTCAATGACTTGTGTATGAGGACAGGTAGGCCCGTTTTGGACAATTCATTTTGTTCCATTTTTAAAAAAATATTCTGCTTTTCTGTTTTGTGCATGGAAATGGATGACCTCATGTTTTTCCACATTACTTTCCATCTGCCATGTTCTCACCCACTCACTTAGCTTGGCATTTGATCCCCTCAGCCAAGTTGTTATAAATTGTAAATGCTGGTGTCCAAGCACCATTTCCTGTGGTAACCATCTAGAACTGTCTATTTATTTCCCGTCTTCCAATGTGATAACTAATTCTAATGCATATTATTATAGTCAAATTCCATGTGCCCTAAATGCCAACATATTGCTGCAACTCTATAGGGTGAAGATAGACAAAACATTGAGAATTCAGAGCAGTCATCTTGGAGTATCTCCTGTGATACTACATCAGGTTTTTCACTTGTAAAAAGTGTAGGAAGGGGTAGTGAGAGAAGGAATACTGTCCATAATGTTGCAAATTGTGCTTCCGCTGCAATGGAAATGTTATTCTTTTTCATTGTATGTTTTGAATTTTGCAGGAGAACCTTCGCCATTATGTTGAAAGAGTGTTCAATGTGATTGTGCAATCAAGTATGAGTTGTCCTACTTTAATGTGCGAGGTGTTTAATTCACTACAAAAATTGGCAAGGAATCAATTTCCAGGTGAGAGATGCAAGGCATGATAGATGATAATTAAAACAATTCAGTTTTTGTCTTTCTACAAAAAAAATCAAATGTAAATGAGTATATTAATGAGTCAGAGTCGTACAGTAACAGGTCCTTCGGTCTACTCTGTCTTTGCCAATCATCGAGTAACCATCTATACTAATGGTTGAAAATTAAACCTGAGCTCCAAGATGTTGCATCTTATCACACTGATGGAGCTTTTCAACTAATATTTTAATGAAGCATAATCTTATGATTTAACACTTTGTTCTTATGGGCTGTTGGTAGAGTAGCCTAATTGATGCCCAAGGTCACAATCATGGCACAAGTATACTGTGAAAACAAGTACATCAGTTTCTACTGGGTGAATTTGAGGAGTTGAATGATACACTGTTCTAGGCATGTCACTGTTTAGACTGAGGTCTCATAATTAATTCTGCTTGATCACTGAATATTTCTTCTGGTGTCATTTAGAGTGTAATAGAGACCAATAAATCCATTTGACCGAAAGAGAGAACAGTTAGTGGGGTGGAGGGGGGATCGTGTTAAAAGAGAGATGGGATGTGAAAGGAGAAGATTTGCAGGGCTAGAGCAGGAGGTGAGCAGTGCTAGCGGGATTGGTTTTACATAGAGTTGGTACAGACTTGACAGGTCAAATCTTTCCTTGCTGTAACCATTCTGTGATTCTGAAACATCAGAAAGGACAACTAGTAATAAAACGTTAACCCTCTTTACTGAATCTGCATTTCCAGATGATCTCCATGTGAAGTACTCTGCCGTAAGCAGCTTTGTCTTCCTTCGATTCTTCGCAGTTGCAATTGTTTCACCTCACACTTTCCATCTCCGACCCCATCACCCAGTAAGTTGTACAAAATAACTCTGTTCTGATTTCAAAACTGAGAAATTAGAAGCCCAGGAATGGATGCAAAGTGAAATAAGCTGTCCGATTTGCCTGAGTTTTACCTTGGATATCCGTAAGGATGAGGACAATTTGTAATGAGACCAGCTAATTCATGGAGCAGAATTTGATTGTGACCACTTGAATCAACTCTGGATAAGCAGGAAAGGCCTGGGACATATTCAACATTACCTAGAACTTGAAATATGCTCAATAAAGATGGGCATGAGAAATTGAAGTTACTGGTACATGAGAAATGCTGCTTGATCTGATGAGGGCTCCCTGCATTTTCTGTTTATTTCAGATTTCCAGCATTCGTGGTATTTCATTTTTGATTAAGTTAGGTTCACAATTTGAGGTAACTTCACTTGGTTCTTGTAGGTCATAAAAGACCCTGAAGAGTTATGATTATACCCTGACTCAATTTTGCAGAGTTTGAAATTCATCACTGAGTATTAAGATTTTCAAGAGGAAATCGTGAAATACCTTAAAAGAAGCATTTAAGTAGGCAAACTGGAAAGATGCAATGAACAATGTTTAAATGTGAAAAAATTGAACACTCTTCAAGCAGTGTGTAACATTGAACCTGTGCCTGAGAAATGCATAAGATCCTGGGGAGGGGTCTTCACAGAGTGGATGTGAACAGGACATTTTTTTTCTCTTATAGGAGAATCTAGACCTGGAAACTTGTTTAAAAATAAATGGTCACCCTTTTAAGACAGAGGTGAGGTAAAATATTTTTGTAAGGATTGAGAGTCTTTGGAACCCTTCTTCTAAGGACAGCAAACCAGAGCCTTTCTGAATTCTTAAAGCAGAGATGGATATTAAGCAACTGGGTGAAAAGTCACTGCGGATAAACGGGAATGCAGAGGGTACTTTCGGATCAGCCAGGATCTTATTGAAATCTGAAGCAGGCTCGTGGGGCTGAATGGTCTACTCGTCCTCCGAATTTGTATGTTTGTAAGAAATTGTTGGGACAATCCCCAAACCATGTGAATCTAATACTTAAAAAAAAAATTAAGAAAGTCGATGGAAAAGTAATGACTAATGATGTTTAAATATGTCAGGAAACACAAGTGAAATGTATGTCTGATGTCACCATCCAGCTGTGGTGTAGAAGTATAAAGACTAAAATTTCAAACTTGTTTAAAAGTACATTTGAATGCTAAACTGGGACTATTAAGGTGTTCCTTGGAGAGGCTGACAGCAAGGTTCAGTGCCTTTCAATTAACATTGATTTCATGTTGCAAGCTGAAACTCTGGAAGGGAGCACGAATTACTTAGTTTAATTTATTTCTTTTTCTCTCTTACCTCCTCCCCTTGTAGGATGCTCAGACATCTCGAGTCTTGACTCTAATTTCTAAAACAATCCAAACCTTGGGAAGCTGGTGCAGTTTATCGAAAAACAAACTAGTCAGTACCATCATTATTTTTTTGCAAAGATTTAGTGCAGTTTTTTCCTGTGCTACTGTGTGTTGATGTCTGATTTCTTTTGACTTGCAGTCAAGCTTCAAAGAATCCTATATGTGTGAGTTCTTTAAACTGTTTCAGGAAGAAAAATGCATTGATTCAGTTAAAAAGGTGAGTCTAATAACAAACACTTTAGGACACTTTAGGAGTTTTGTAATCATTTAAATGTTAAGAAAATATTGCACTTAAAATGTATCCTACAAATAGAAAAGCTTGGTCATATTCATTTTTAACTCTGCTGTCAATATCGTCAATATCAACAGTTTTATCCTGAAATGATCCTGTTTTTAGTTTATAGATGAAGTATCTTCTGTGCAAAGTAAGGAGCCCAGTGGCGTCGAAGAAACAATTATTCTCAAAGAAGGGTAAGAGTTAAAGCAAATGAATAAAACTAGAGAAATATTATAAAATTAAAGTGCACATTGAATAACACATACCATAGTTAGCAATTACTGCAGCTCTCCTGGAACTATTATTGTTCATGAGAACAGGCATTTTGACAAAATAAGTAGAATGGGAAGTTGACCACAGATCAAAGCTGATTTGGGGAAGAACTCTCAACTCTGATATGCTTGAAGTATAACTGGGGATCTTGTCACCATGGTGGATAGCTGCTGTTCTTGTACTAACCTGGAATATCTTGATTAGGATTTAGCAAGTTTGGATATGGTGAATACCGCTTAAGTTGTACCCAAGTCTTTCGGCAGGTACTAACTCCTTGAGAATACAAAGGCAAATAAAGTATATATTGTTCCACATTGCAGGGAAGTCATTAAAAGAGCTCAGGGAAGAAATCGAATTCATAGAGTGCATAATTTTAAGAGGCGATGGCTCCGTTTGACCAACAGAGAGATCTCTTACCACAAACAGTCAGGTATGAGTGTAAAAAAAATTGTTTTCATCAGCAGCATCAAGAACTTTGAGAACAATCACCTAGTTTTAAATTGCCTTGAAAAATTAAAGAATACAAATAAATACCTGTCTTGTTTAACTCTAAATTCAGTCATAAAGCATTACACTGTTATGCTTGTATCCTTAATATCAGCTTAAAATGAAATGATTTGCTTATTGTTTAAAAGTATCTTTGCAAAATAATTTTGCGGTATGTGCCATATGTTGACTTTCTGATCTAGTGTATATCTCCCAAAACAGAAGTTGAGTAGAAATTCCACTCAGTGAATTGGAATACTTTATATTCATATTTCAGGATGTGGGCATTGTTGACCACATTTATTGTTTGTCCCTAAGATGGTGATGTCACCTTTGTGAAATGCTGCTGTCCTTCATTTGAAGGTGTTATTGCATGGGGAGTTCCAGGATTTAGGCCTGGTGCCAGATAAGATGGGGGAAAATATTCCCCAGGGAATATATTTAGGGTTGCACAGTGGTGCAGCCATTAGAACCACTGCCTCAAAGAATCAGAGACCCAGGATTGATCCTCACCAGTTTACTCCCACATTTCAAAGATGTGCAGATTGGTAGGTTAATTGGCCACTGTAAATTACCCCTGTAAATTAAGTGTCTGGATGGGTGGTACACTCTTTGGGGAGTTGATGAGAATGCAGGGAGAAAAGATTCATTAATGTAGGAATAGTGTATAGAGGTGGTTGATATTGGTGGGCCAAAGGGCCTCTTTCCATGCTGTATCGTTCTATGACTCTATTTCCAAGTCAAAGTGGTGTGTGACTTGGAGAGGGAGTTGCTGGTGGTGGTAACCTTGTCTTTGGAAGCAGACGTGGATTTGTGAAATGTTGTCAGATTTGTAACTGGCATGTGCTGCATCCACAGTGTATCATTAGTGAAAGGAATGAATGTTTTGGGTGTGAATGCCATACCAGTCTAGCAGCAGCTTCATCCTGGGTGATGTTAAGCTTGCATTGCTTCAGTTGCACTCATCCAGGCAAGTGATGCATAGTCTTATCACCTACTTTCTGCCTTGTAGATTGTAGAAAGATGGTGACTCACTTACTGCAGAGTTTTTGATTTGTCATTGATTATACGTAGGATGTTGATGCTGGAGAATGGCTATAGTAATTTCCTTGCATACCAAGGGAAAGTAGTTAGATGTTCTTATTGGAGTTGGTCATTTGTACCTCTGAATTATCACCCCATACCTGGATATTGTCTAAATCTTGCTGGATGCATGAACTATTTCATTTTCTGAGGAACAACAATTGAAGGTGAAGATTATGTAATTATCACTGAGCATTCCCACTTTTGATGTTTTTGATGAAACAAGTCAGTTTAGTCAGTCTGGGGCACTGCCATACATTCATGTGCTCTGGCTGAAATGGTTGATCTCCATCACCCATAAACCTTTGTGCTTGATATTATTTCAACCAGCAGAGTGTTTTCTCTTTGGCGTCCATCAATTTTACCCTCACCTGCCAAACATTTTGCAGCTTTTATAATCTTTTGTGTTCTTTCTCCAATTGATTTAATTAATCTATCAACCAAATGATTTCATTAATAGTTTATTCCCATGACAACCCTCGCCTCACCCTCTTGGAGATAGTCCTTTCGTCTTCTTCATCTATCCTCCAACTTCTTTGAAATTTAAAAATAACTTCTATCTCTTTCTTCCAGTCTTCGACTTGAAATGTTAACTTTGCTTCTCCTTTCACAAGTATTGCCTAACCTATTGAGGGTTTCCAGCATTTATGTTTTATTGACTACAATAATTGTGGATGTTGTTGAGAAATTATAAAGGATCAAAGAGGAGGTGAAGAAGGGCAAAACTCTGGTTGATTATTTAATGTGAAAAAGAGCAAGGTTTTGTATTTTAGATTTTAAACAATACAAATTTTCTTAATATATGAAAACTTAAGAGGGAGGAGCAAAGAGATTTAGGAGTTAATAAACACATATCGCTTGGGATCAATAAATGTTGACATTGCCAATGATCATACGTCATAAACAAATTTTATAAACATTGGGAGTTCAGGGCACCCAACAGAAAGCAACCAGAAATGGTAATGGAATGTTGGCCTGTATCTCAATGGCCTGGATTACTAAGGGGAGGAAGTAATGGATCAGTTGTAATAATTAAAGCCATCTGGAATATTGTGTTCAGTGTAAGGTACCAGATCATAGAGTCAGATTCGTACAGCATTGGAAACAGGCCCTTTGGCCTAATTCATCCATACGGACCAAGGTGCATTCCTGAGCTAGTCCTATTTGCCTGCATTGGGCCTCTAACCCTCTAAACCTCTCCTATCCATGAACCTGTCCAAATGACATTTAAACATTGTAATTGTACCCATCTCTACCGCTTCCTCTGGCAGCTCATTCTATATAGCCACCACCAGGTCACCTTTTCCCATCAGGTCACCTTTAAATCTTTCCACTCTAAGCTTAAATCTATGCCCTATGGTTTTAGACTCCCCTACCCTGGGGGGGGGGGGGGGGAGAAAAACCTGTGACCATCCACCTTATCTATGCCTCTCATGATCTTGTAAAGCTCTATCATGTCACGCATCAGCCTCCTTTGCTCCCAGGGAAACAATCCCAATCTATAGAGTTTCTTCTTGAAACTCAATTCCTCTAGTCCTGGCAACATCCTTATGAATCATTTCTGCACCCTCTCTAGCTTAATCACATCCATCCTATTGCTGGGCAACCAGAACTGCACACAGTATTCCAGGTGCAGTCTCACCAGCATCTTGTACAACTCTTTCACTCAATGCCCCATCCAATGAAGGCAAGCATGCCATATGCATCCTTCACCAGCTTGTCTACTTGAATCACCACTTTCAGGGAAATAGGTCTCAGTTCTACAACACTCCCCAGGGCCCTGTCATTCACTGTTTAAGTCCTGCCCCAAAATGTCCGAGTTAAATTCCATCTGCCATTCCTTTGCCCACGTTCCCAATGGATCTAGATCCTGTTTTAACCTTAGACAATTATCTTCACTGTCCGCCACACCACCAATTTTGGTGTCATCCACAAACTTATTAATCATGCCACCTATGTTCTCATTCGAATTGTTAGTATACATGACAAGCAATGGGGAACCCAGCACCAATCCCTACAATTTCAATCTTCCAGTACCTCAATGGTGATTAAGGAAGGTGCAAATATCTCTGCCAGGGTCCCAGCAACTTCTTCCCTTGTTTCCCACAGCATCCTAAGTTACACTTTGTCGGGCCCCAGGAATGTACCCACCTTTATTGGTATTGTTATTGGTTCATTATTGTCACTTGTACCGAGGTATAGTGAAAAACTTGTCTTGCATACTGCTCATACAGATCAATTCGTTACACAGTGCATTGAGGTAGTACAATGTAAAATCAATAACAGAATACAGAGTAAAGTGTCACAACTACAGGTAAGTGCATTGCAGGTAGACAATAAGGTGCAAGGCCATAACAAGGTAGGTTGTGAGGTCAAGAGTCCTTCTCATCGTATAAGGGAACCATTCAATAGTCTTATCACAGTGGGATAGAAGGTGTCCTTGAGCCTGGTGATATGTGCCCTCAGGCTCCTGTGTCTTCTGCCTGATGGAAGAGGAGAGAAGAGAGAATGACCTGGGTGGGTGGGTCTTTGATTCAACTGGCTGCTTCACCAAGGCAGCGAGAGGCATAGACAGAGTCCATGGAGGCGAGGGTGGTTTCCGTAATGTGTTGGGCTGCGTCCACAACTCTGCAGTTTCTTGCAGTCCCGGGCAGATCAGTTGCCATACCAAGCTGTGATGTGTCCAGATAGGATGCTTTCATTGTGTATCGGTAAAAGTTGGTGAATGTCAAAGGCAACATGCCAAGTTTCTTTTGCCTCCTGAGGAAGTAGAGGTGCTGATGAGCTTTCTTGGCCATGGCGTCTACGTGGTTGGACTAGGACAGGCTATTGGTGATGTTCGCTCCTAGGAACCTGAAGCTCTTAACCCTCTCGACCTCAGCCCCATTGATGCAGACAACACATGTACACCGCCCCCTTTCCTGAAGTCAATGACCAGCTCTTTTGTTTTGCTGACATTGAGGGAAAGGTTGTTGTCATGACACCATGTCACTAAGCTCTCTATCTCCTTCCTGTACTCCTGCTCATCATTATTTGAGATATGGCCCACTACAGTGGTATCATCTGCAAACTTGTAGATGGAGTTAGAGCAGAGTCTGGCCATGCAGTCATGAGTATATAGAGAGTAGAGGGCTGAGGACACAGCCTTGTGTGGCACCAGTGTTGAGAATAATCCTGCTGGAGGTGTTGCTGCCTATCCTCACTGATTAGGGTCTGTTGATCAGAAAGTCAAGGATCCAGTTGCAGAGGGAGGTGTCAAGTCCCAGGTCTCGGAGTTGGGTGATGAGTTGCTTGGAACTATAGTATTGAAGGTGGAACTGTAGTCAATAAACAATAGTCTAATGTAGGTGTCTTTACTGTCCAGAGCTGAGTGTTGGGCCAGGGAGATGGCATCTACTGTAGACCTGTTTTGGCAGTAGACAAATTGCAGTGGATCGAGGTTGTCTGGGGGACTGGAGTTGATGCATGCCATGACCAGCCTCTCAAAGCACATGATGGTGGATGTCAGAGCCACTGGTCGGTAGTCATTAAGGCATGTTATCTTGTTTTTCTTAGGTACTGGAATGATAGTTGTCTTCTTAAAATAGGTGGTAACCTCAGATTGAAGCAGGGAGAGGTTAAATATGTCTGCAAATACCCCACCAGCTGATCAGCACAAAATCTGAGCACTTGGCCAGGGACACCATCTGGGCCAGATGCTTTCCTCGGATTCACTCTCTGGAAGACTGATCTTACATCCTCAATGGTGACGGGTTCAATTGCATTGGAGGCTGTCAGGGTGGGTGGTGACAAACCAATCCCCTTCTGTTCAAAATGTGCATAAAATGCGTTGAGCTCATCAGGATGGGATGCACTGTTGTTGACTATGCTGCCCGACTTCGTTTTGTAGCCCATTATAGCATGTAAGCCCTGCCACAACTGATGACTGGTCTGGGACTCTATTTTGAACTGGTATTGTCTCTTGGCATCTCTGATAGCTTTACAGAGGTCGTATCTGGATTTCTTGTAAAGGTCAGGGTTACCTGATTGGAATGCAGCAGTCCTCAACTTCAGTAGGGAATGAATCTCCCAGTTCATCCATGGTTTCCGGTTTGGGAACACCCGTATTGTCCTCTTTGGTACACAGTCCTCAACACACTTGCTGATAAAGTCCGTGATGATGGTGGCATTCTCATCAAGGCTGGCAGCTGAGCCTTTGAACATGGACCAGTCCACTGACTCCAAGCAGTCGCTGAGAAGCTCATCTGTTTCCTCAGACCAGCACTGCCTGACTCTCTGTACTGGATCCTCCTGTTTCAATTTCTGTTTGTATGCAGGGAGAAGGACGAGGCTGGTGGTCTGGTTTACCAAAGTGAGCGTGAGGGGTGGCTCAAAAGGCATCTTTGGTTGTATAGCAACGGTCAAGGGTGTTAGGGCCCCTGGTGGGACAGGACACGTGCTGGTAGTACTTTGGTAACACCCTCTTGAGGTTGACCTGGTTGAAGTCACCTGCAAAAATGAAGAGGGCTTCAGGGTATCCTGTTTCAAGGCTGTTGACCACAAAGTATATAGTTCATTGAGTGCAGGCTTCGTGTCCATCTGGGGTGGGATGTAGACTGCCATCAGGATAGCTGAAGTGAACTCCTATGGCAGGTAGTATGGTCGACACCACTGTTAGATATTCCAGGCTGGGTGAGCAGGAACTTGCCAGGGCCGTTACATCCAAGCATCATGAGTTATTGATTAAGAAGCAGACCCCTCCATCTCTAACTTTGCCCGAGGACGCTGTACGGTCAATTTGGTTGATTGAGAAACCCTCGGGTTGTATGGCACAGTCAGGTGAAGCAGTTGTAAGCCACGTTTCGGTGAGACATAGCACACGGTAGTCCCTCGGTTCTCTTTGGTAGGTCAGTCTTTCCCTTAGTTTATCAACTTTGTTCTCAATGGCCTGGATGTTAGCTAGTAGTATGCTGAGCAGGAAGGGTCTTGTACCCGTGCTGTTTCAGCCTCACCTGCAGCCCAGCCCTCTTACCAAGCTTCCAAGGTAAGTGGCTGCAACTCATTGGTCCTGGAAGTCCTGGAGTGGAGCCACCTGGTAGGTGATTGCTTAAGGTCAGACCTGGAAAACCTGGAGCAGATTCACCTGGACTGGAAGGTAAGTGATTTCTTAATAGATTTACAGAATCTCTGAGGATTCTCTTTTACCTTATCTGCTGAGCATATCTCATGTCCCCTTTTTAGCTTCCTGATTTCCTCAAAGTGCTTTATCATAAAAGGGTAGCAGAAATTTGATACTCGTTCATCCAAAGGATGATGGTCAATGGAAATTTTCCAAATCAAACTATTATAGATTCTTTGGTGAGAATGTAAGAGAATATAGAATAGGTGGAATTTGGATGTAATTGAATGTCCTTGCACTTGTGTGTTTCCCACGTGAGTTGAAGTGATACCAAAAGATATGGACAAAACCAGGTAAAGAATTAGTAGTAAGGCAGAAAGAGGCTGCATGCAAGGTTAGTGAAAAAGAACTGAGGGAATGAGGTTTAATACAAGAGAAGATCTGTAATTGAATCATTGTAACTCTTTGAGAATAATGAAGGCATGGAGAATTTGTTATAACTGCAAGTGGAGACAGTTAAAGAATGACAGAATGAAAGCAATTGATTTGTGTGGTGGATATTATGTGAAGTTTAAAGCTCAGCTTGCTATACAGCCAAGTTCAGCATGGAGGAATTTAAATTTACAAAGAAGCCCCTTTTAGGATCTGGTACCTTCCTTGACTCCAGAAGTGAATTTCTCCTGAGTTAATTTTAGGTGTTGTACCACAACTTTATTCTTCAATTTATACTAAATTAGCATCATATTTGTGTTCAGACTTGTCGAAGTCCAAAAGGAAATTTCAGGCTGATGATGATGTGCAACCAAAGGATAGGGATAAGTGTGTGGTTCCTTAAGGCTGAAGAATTCCATTTTCAGTAACCTACATGCCTGTGATAGATCAGATAATTGAGTATGACATCAGTAGGTCTCTTTAATAAATACGTCAAAGTGTTACAACAGTTTGCTGGAATTCTGCCCATATGTGCTGATTCTTTGCTAGAGGAATCCAAAAGGAAATGGAAGTTACCAGCACTGTTTTTATTTAGGGGTTTACAACGTTTGCTGACTTTCTATTTTGTTCTAAAAGATTCTGATGATTTTACTGATCTCTTTTGTTTTTCTTCCTCTATTAGGGTGAGTAATTCTTCCAAGACTCCCACATGTGCATAAATAGATTATGACTGTAATCTGTCATTTGTCAGAAAATTCTTAACCTGCCTATATGCAAAGTCAAAAATTCTGAATGGAAATTTTGTCATTGCTGTGGTAAATCATCAACTTTATAGTGTAGCATGAAATATTTTCAGCACAATGTTGAGATCCATACTATCGCAATGCTTTGAACTTCCATTCTCAGCAGCATGATTCTCAAGTTGCATGGGTTACTGGTTCCAGGGAAGTGTGAGTACAGATTCTTAAAACAACTCAGGTTTCTGACATGCCATCAATTTTTGCTTACTTCCAGTCAAGGTGGGGGTCCTCTCTTGTGTGCCAGTGCACAAGAGCCAAGAGTAATGGACAAGTCCAACTGGGTCATACAGCACAGAAACAGGTGCCACAGCCACTGAGTCTGCCCTGCCCATCAAGTACTCGAGCACTCACTTATGCTAATTCTACATAGTCTTCCCGTGTTCCCATTAACTTGTTCCCATTCGCACTCCACCCCACCTCCCCCCCCCCCCCGCCCCCAAGATTTTTCCACTCCCCTGCACACTAGAGTCGAATTACAGTTCCCTATCAACTTTACCAACTCCTGCAGTCCAGAAATCTGTCTCAGGATTGATTTATTCTATGACTTAGCCTCAACAGCTCTTTTGGGTAAAGAATTCCAAAGATTCACTGCATTATCTCTATCTTAAGGGTAAGATAAGATATCTTTGTTAGTCACATGTACATCGAAACACACGGTGAATTGCAACTTTTGCATGGAGTGTTCTGGGTGCAGCTCGCAAGTGTCGCCACGCTTCCGGCGCCAACATAGCATGCCCACAACTTCCTAACCCGTACATCTTTGGAATGTGGGAAGAAACCGGAGCAGCCGGAGGAAACCCATGGAGTCACGGGGAGAACGTACAAACTCCTTACAGACAGCAGCTGGAATTGAACCCCAGTTGCTGGCATTGTAATAGCGTTATGCTAACGGCTACACTACCATGCCTGTAATTCGGTATTTTAAAATTGAGTCCCTTTTAGTTTTCAGTTTCCTCCATTTGGGAAGACACCTCATCTACCTTGTCAAGCTTCTTCAGAATCATCTGTTTTAGTAAGATCATCTCTCCTCGTTTTCTTCTAAACTCCAATAAGCATTGGCACAAATTGCTCAATTGTTTATCATGCCTTTATCCCAGTGATTGCCTTATGAGGTCATGCTAGAACATACATTTCTGGTATAACCTCCCTGCTGAAGGACTCAAAGCATCAGTCTATAAAGTATGCCTACTTAACCATTTTATCTGTCTGACCTGCTATATTCAGAGATGTCTGGACACGCAGTCTTATCCCGTATGTAGTATCCATATTAGCTTGTTTGCCTACCCCAGATGCATTACCTAGCACCTCCCTGGACTGGATTCCATTTGCCACGTTTGCACACATATAACCAGTTCATTATTATTTTCTTGCAACCCAGACCTTTTTTTTTTCCATGCTTTATTTTAGGTGTAATTGGCAAACTGCTTAATTGTGGGTCCTCACTTAAATCCAAATCATTTGTATAATCCATGAAAAGCTAGAGATCTGGTACTGAGCAGGAAACCATTGCACACTGCAGTTATCTTGTAGTGAGAGAAGCCAAATGCAAAGCAACCAACTTGGGGTCTGGCAGCATAGTCCTGTCAGTGAACATTAAATTAATTTCTCCCAGTTTACATTGGGCTGGGGCACAAATGTCCGGGAAACGGCAGAAGGATTAAACAATTACTTTGCTTTTGTTTAGGGAATTTTTTTTTTAGAGACTTAGAGATAATAAATGGTTTGGTTATAATCTTCCAAAGCTCTATAGATTCTGGAATTGTTCCTATGGGTTGGAGAGTAACAACTGTGTCCCTACTATTTAAGGATGGTGCAAGACCAAAAACTATGAACTACTGACATGTTAGCCTAATATTAGTAGGAGGTTTTCAGCAAGGTCATGCACAGGAGACTGATCCACAAAGCTAGAATTAGGGTTAATAGTAGATTGAGAATTAGTTATCAAACAGAAATCTAAGAGTGGAAATGAACAGATCATTCTCAGATTGGTATGCTCTGATTAGTGAGGTAACACATGAATCTGCTTGGTCCCAGCTTTTCTTAATCTATATTAACAATTTGGCCTGGGGAACCCAATGACATATTTCTAAATTTGCTGATGATGCAAAGCTAGGTAGGATTGTAAGCACGGAGCAAGTTGTAAAAGAAAATGAAAATGCTTTTGCATTAGTGTAGCCTCAGTGACAGTGATTTGGGATGTTATGAAGTATTCTTTAAACTGGGGACACTTAGCATATTTTGCTCTGTCTTAAAAAGTCCTGAAAGTCATTGGCCAATTTCACAAAGGTTTTTTTTCAGTGAATTTAAACAAAGGCCTTGTTGATGAAGTTTTGGTATTGCTGTGATATACTTGCAGCAAAATCCAAACCAGAGATGGCAGTCTTTACCCTACGATCTGCAATTGGGAACAAGCTATCAGCAGCTGGGTCTGAAAACCCAGCACTGAAGGAGCTCCACCTATACATGGCAACTTTTGACCTGTGGTGAAGTGGAAAGAAATGGCATGTTTGTATCTGGAATGAGATATTCACCTGTTACTATTTTGTGGATTTATTATCGAAGGATGATTGCTAAATTCATGGGACAAACTATAATGCACCATGCAGCATTACTACAATGGGCTTAAGGCAAATGATGTTTTAGTACAGTGTCAACACTGCAGAAACATTGGCCTGAATTATGTGTGAGCAGCATCTAATCACTACTGGCCCTGCATCTACACCCATCCACAATTTTTTCTGTAGGCTTTAACACTGATTTGTGATGGGTCCCACATCCTTGCAGGGAATTAAGTGGGCTAGGATTGAGAAATGCTTATAAACCAAGAAATACAAGTACATTGATTTGAATATGAAATCCTGTGAAGAGGGGAATGGCGAGAGAAAAAAAAGTAATTTTTAAAATTTCTACCTAAATAAAATTTGAAGGAATGAGACTATATTTTGGGACCAAGAGCTTCCAAAATTAGAGGCAGTTAATTAGAGACAATGTGACATTAAATATTCATTTACACTTCAGTAGATGAGCCCAAACCCTTTCTGGCCTTTTGTTGATTCCTAATTGGTGTGTATCCCAGTTTCATGCTGTCACAAGCATGAGACTACTGAATAAGTGAAGTCCTATAAAACTGTAGCAAAGCTTGTGAACAAGAAAGCAAAAAGGATGGCAATTTCCAGTGTCTACTTTTTGGTTCAGACATCTATGAGCTCGTTGTTTTGGCTTTAAGATCCAGACCATTAGTTCATCATGCCACAGAAGATGTATGCATTACAAGAGTAAGCAAAATTGGTTTTGGAGTAAAAAACTTTAGATACTGGAGATCCAAAATAAAAGCAGAAGATGGTGGAAATATTCAGCAGGTATCTGCTTAAAGTTGCAGAGATGTGAGGGATGGATAGAACAGAGGGAATGTCTACAATAGCAGGCCAAAGTTGTCAAGGTAACAATTTACTTGTTTTCATTTGCAGGGTAGGGTAAAGGGTTTACTTTGTAAAATACTCAGTAAAATTCAGGAATAGATACTTCAATTCAACTTTCACCATTGGGAAAACATATCGATAATAATGATAAGAAAATTGGTTATTGAATCCATCATGAATAACCTATTCACTGCTGTTCAAAACAAGTGACCGATATTTCCAATGCCACTACTGCTTGTATCAGCTGCTGTTTCACATTTTAATGTGGTGCAAAAACAGAACTTGGGGTGGGGGAGAAAATGTTCATCAGTTTTGTAGAATAGGATCTTTTCTGTTAACTTTTTTCCCAAATTGAAACCTGCACTGGAGATGTAGTATTGGAATGTTCAGCAATTCATGCTTGTTCATAACAGGAAATCACAGCAGACTTATGACCAGGATGTTAGATGTGATCTTGACCATAGGAGACATCAAGAGCTAACAGTAGTTTTGCAACTACTTCACAGCAGTTTGTTTTTTGCTCACTACAGACAGCTCACAGTTCTGTGTACCACTCTCATGTGGAGCATGTTCCAAGTGTGATTACAATACTTGAACTCCACAAGGAATGTTAAGATGTCACTTTAAATTATCCTTCCAACAAAATTGCATTCATCGTAAATTTTTGAGAATAGGTAGTTATTCTTTGGTGTGCATCCTCTTACCACCAGTTGCAGTCAAATCTGGAGGGTGTTGCTACCAGGACTGGATCATTGATGGTGCTGTCAAATCTTGTAACAGATATTTCAAGCTTCGCCATCCAAATTAAATCCTGTGCTACTTCCTTTGTCAACTTTAGTTCAAGTTTTCAAGTGAAGGAGTACTGATTTAATTAGCTGAGATGAAGTGATAATCAGCACAAAATTTCCATTCCCAGCTTTGAATCAGAATCAGGTTTATTGTCACTGCCTTATGTGATGTGAAACTTGTCTTGTGGCAGTCATACAGTGCAAAGACCTAAAACTACTGTAAATTACAAAATAAATAAATAGTACAAAAATAATGAGGTTGTGTTCATGGACTGTTCAGAAATCTGATGAAGATATCCTCAGTGGTAAGGAGGGTTGTGCCTGTGATTGAGCTGGCTGGGTCTACAACTCTGTGCAGTCTTTGACCTGACAGTTTTAGATTTAATGGGAACTAAAGTCATTGTTGGGGAATCGCAGGTCTATTCCTCCCAGCAATAGACCATTCTGTCACAGTTTTGTTGGGTCTGTCATGTTGGATGAGTCTGGAACAATGGATAATAAAAGTTAACCCATGACCATGATTGTCAGACTGCTTGACTAGCCAGAAGGACACACCTCAATACTTAGTGCCAATTACCAGCTATTACTGAGGAGAACTTTGTAAAGTCGATCTGGCTTGGTGTGCCCTGGTCATGGCCTAGACTGATACCAAGATTGCCCCAAGGAACTTCCAAGAGGGGCTTGGATGGGCACATGAATGAGAGGAATAGCTATGTCGGCACAACATTGTGGGCGAATGGCCTGTGCTGTGCTGTTCTATGTTTTAATCCTATCTGGTTTTACTATTCCTTTGTAACAGTTTAATGTAGCTGCAGGATGACAATGGCAGTTAAGAATGAACCACATTGATGTGGAAGCCGAAACACATTTTGGTTAAGCTATCATTTCCTTTGAAAAGTTCAGATTTTATAAATATCTGAAAGTTTTGTGTTTTACTTTTCTCCTGAAAACATTTTAAAATTGCTATTACACGATTTGAATGTATGTTCTTTGAAATGTAAGTCTTGATTTCTAGACTGCTGGTTGAATTTCATAACCACTACCCCGTTGTCCAAGACTTTGAAAGTTTGTATACAATCATGTGAAAGCAATATTTTAATGCCTAAGTATTGAATAAGACACTCATTTATACACTCTTTATTGAACCTGTTGTATGAAGAAGGAACGTTGGCCCCTTTAAAATTGTGCAAGATTTTGCATTAATCTGTTGGTTGAAATGATTGAATACTTGACTTTCTTGAGTATGACGGTGACAAATAAGTCAGTTGCTTATCAAAGAGTAAAATCTCATCAAGTAGGGTAAGAAATAAATGTTAACATTGATGTTTTCTCAGAAGGCTTTTTTTGTTGACAGCTAATGCACTTTTAACACAATGAACCCACATTTATTGCATTCACCTGTCTTGTAGTTCGGGTTCTACATGAGGCTCAAATATCAAGCTTGTTTTAAGGGAAGAAAATATCAATTCACCAGTATATTTTAAAATATGTTAAGTATTAAGGTATGGGAAATATATGAACTCTGAAACTTTGTAATATCTGCCTGTCAGGAAGTGCTTCTTAGCATTCTTGCATTGTAAAAGAATACTTAATTGTTCCTATTTAGTAACTACCGTACTCAATAGATGTCCACCTCTCACTAGGAATGCAGTCTTATTGAAAAAGCCCAAGTATTCATAGACCATCTTTCATATATCCCAAGCCAATTATGTATTTTTGAAATGTAATCAATGTAATGTAGGAAAATGGCAGTCAAATCCCAGTGATGATCAGCTAATCTGTTTTTAAATGTTGATTTTGTTTTTAAAAGTCGTGCCTTTTATTTCCACCTAAGAAAACTAGGAGGAGCTTTGGTGTAACGTCTGAAAGACTGCACTTCTGATTGTATGGTATTCTGTTTCTGTGCCTAATTTTTTGTGCTAGAATCATGTGAGTAGGGCTCGAACGCTCGATGATCTTACTCTGAAGTGAGCAAGCAGGAACTGAGCCACAACTTGACTACAACAGGTATTTTTGTTTTAATATTCTATGGGTGAACCTTAACTACATTTGGTAAATCTGTTTGCACAGGTAAAGATTCCCTGTACAGCATTCTGATTAAGAATATTATTGCAGTCGAGAAACTTGAAGAAAGATGCTTCAACAGAAAAAATGTAAGTAACAATGACATCCTAAATTAGCTTGTGGAAGTACATATGATTAAACAATGTTTTGGTTTCCTTAAATATATGTACATGGAAAATACTGGAACTACCTCAATAGTACATGCAGCATCTTTGAAAATGTAAGAGAAGTTGCCAATACCCTATGTGATATAGGAGCATCAAGTCCTAAATTTGCTGACAGCAGTTCAGCAATGGGCAATTGACTACTTGCCAGATTTCATGTGAAGAGTTCAGTGTGGTTTTCTGGTGAGAATGCAAGCTGCAAATATTCTGGAAAAGTTGATGGAAGAATGGCTGGGAGGCACATTAATATCATTTAAAACCCTTTTCATCCATTCTAATTGAATTATCTCCAGAAAAAGCAGAGCAACATTTTAGTTGCACTAAAATTTCCAGTCCTCTGTGGGCCAGTATTCCAACTGTGGCCAAACTCATGTATAGATTTGCCATCACTTCCATTTTTTTATATTCTTTCCATCTTGTCTCCCAAAATGTGAAGGTTAAGGCACCCTATGTGTTTTCCTTTCACAGTTTAACTGGCTCCACTTTTAAGGATTTGTATATGTGCTTCTCATTTCCCCTTTCTTTTGAAACATTACCGTTTATTGCATATAACCTCTCTTTATCTCCTCTTAAATTGTGCCATTTGTACAGTGATAACTAATTGTATAGATGACAATATTTTGAAAATGTTTACATTCACTTGTGATGTGGGTGTCAGCGGCGAGACTATTCTTAATTCAGAAAGTGATAGTGGTAGTTTTCTCAATATTGCTGTGGTCGGTGTGCTGAAGGGGTTTTGGAGTGCTGGTAGTGGGGGTTCCAGGATTTTAATCTAGCTATCAAGTTCGAATAGAAGAATATTTGCGAGTTGCAGTGTTGTGTGAGCCAGAAAGGAAATAGGTGGTGCTTCTCTACATCTGTTATCATCAACTATAGTAATGCCATTCACTTTTAAGAGAGGTGGATAGATTCACTTTGACTTGGTACGAATGTGATTTACCACTTAAATCCAAGCCTCGATGTTGTCCAAGTCATGCCAGGCACAGATAACAACATTATCTGAGGAACTGGCAGGGGAGATGAACATTGTGGAATAATCAGTCTCACCTTTGAAAGGAAAGTACATATCTTCTGTGTTCTTTTGAAGTTCGCTTGTAGTTGCCAACTTTTATGATTATTTAGCTACTCCTTTGTGACTGCAAATTGTTTCAATAAATTACCATTTGGTTCCATCACCGATCCATGGGGGTGGATATCACAATTCACCTCTCCAGTCCAATCAGCATCTTATTCTTTGGTAAAAGTAAGTTATTGTTTGAATATTGTTGAAGTTATGACTGGTCTTTCCCCCAAACTGAAAGCATTACATTTAAGAGTTTTGGTGTGAAACTTGAAGCATTGTATGCTTTCAACTAATCCACGTACAATTATTGTCTGATTTTGTTTTTTTTATCAACAATTTCATCTGAATTTGATTCCTGTCATGGAAAAATTCACGTTGCTTAACTTAAACAGAAAATTAACTCATTGCATTCAGGGATTTAAAGAAGCAGTGCAAATGTCACTTTGAATTCTCCTTACCCCAACCATTTACAATCAGAGATTAAAAGCCCTTTTGCTTAACAGTAAACATTTGAATTTTTGTTTTTTAGATGTTTCAAATCCTCAGTGCGGATAGACCTGAAAGACCCCTTTATGTTCAGGCTAGTAACTGTGTGGAAGCTAATGAATGGATTGAGATCATCACCAGACTGAGCCGTTGCAATCATAAGAGGCTGCAGTTTTACCATCCTTGTGCTTTTCTATCTGGAAGCTGGATGTGCTGCAAAAGTACAGATGAAAAAGCAGTTGGATGCACCAGCTGTACTGGGTGAGTCATTATCTTTGAGCAAAGAGGGATTTGCACCTATATTCTTCACGAGTGTACTCGCATCCTGTGCCTGCCCACCCACCCCCTGCCAGAACAGAGATAGAGTTCCCTGCTCCTCACTTTCCACCCCAGTAGCTTCTACATCCAGCATATCATCCTTCACCACTTCTGTCATCTCCTACGGGATCCCACATCTTCCCCTCTTCCCCCCACTTTCACTTTCTGCAGGGAGCACTCTCCCCTTCACACCCTCCCCATACCTGGCACTTTCCCCTGAAACCATAGGAGGTGCACCATCTCCCTCGCCACCATCCAGGGACTCTTACAGGTAAGGCAGAGATTCAAGTGTACCTCCTCCTCTAACCTGGTCTGTTTTATTTGGTGCATGTGATGTGACATCCTCTATAATGATGAGACCCAAGTATAGACCAGTTGACCAATTTGCAGAGCAGCTTCTCTGTCTGCAACTGCCATCTTGAGCTCCCAGTTGCATGTCATTTTAGCTCCCCTTCCCATTCTCCACTCCCACTGACCTGTCTGTCCTCGGCAATCGCCACACCACTGTTTGACAAGTAGTATTTGTTTCTTACAAAGGAATTTCCTGTACTTTGGGAGACCAAATGCAGATAGGATGACCTCTGCAGAACTGCTAAGTTGAGCAAGGTCCTGAGCTTCTATTTGCATGTCACTTTAATTCTCCAAACTCTCCCTCACTGATCTCTACCTCTGCATTCTTGCACATTTCCATGAAGTTTGAAGAACACCTCATCAAGTAGGTATCCTATGGCCTGCCAGTCCTATCATTTAGTTCATCAATTTCAGCTAATTCTGTCATTCCCATTTACAACTCTGGACTAGTATTAAGCACCTTTGTTCCAATATCATCATTTGCCTTACATTAACAACTATTTTGTCATTTAATCTCTAGCTTTTCACACAGCTGCATATCTTTTGTTCTTCACTCCCAACCCCCCAAAAAAACTTCTCTGCATCTGAAAATGTTTCTACTTTTCTGTTTTTGAAGAAAGATTCACGCAACATTCATGCTATTTTTCTCTCTTCTCAGATGCTGCCTGAATTGTTTGACATTTTTGATATTTTCTATTATTATATATTTAAAACCTACTTCTTTTCTTGCTATTAATACAGTTTATTACTTTACCTTCAGAGGTTCTCCAGCAAATATTCAGCTGGCCATTGACTGTGACCGGGAAGCTGAGAGAATATTTTCACTGTTCCAAGCTAACCTGCCCAGGCTACAAAAAATGGAAGGCAAGTTTCCAGGAGTCTCCAGTAATATGAATTCATTAGTTTTGTGTCCCAAACTTTTTTTTTTAAAAGTATACGCATGAAATTAAAATGAGCACATTCTAAATGTAATCAATGACGATTCCTTTGTTAACAAGGAACAGTTTCAAGAGGAGACATCGAAAAGAACTTGGTGAGAATGAAGGTTAGCTGATGGGTCTTGACTGTTTTTAACATTGTGGTGTATTTTCTCTGCAGATGCTTGTGGGAGTATAGATGTGTATCAAGGTCCTCAACAAGAGCAAGATGAATATGCCCATTTTACTATCCAAGACTCAAGAGTTACCTTTAAAACACTTCAGCAAATAACTGGAGTTGTGGATGAGTTGGCTAAATCCCATGAGCAGTACAGAATTAAGAGATCAACACGTGCTAAATATGGAAGCGAGTAAGTACTAGTTTAATCTACCACTGTGACAGTTCAGGTTCAAATCTTCCAATGGGTGGGATAATCTTTAACTTTGACGAGCAGTTAATGGGATTGAATTGGTTACTGGCTTTACATGTCATCCAATTTTACTTTCTTTTGACTTCAATGCAAAACATGAAGTAGCATGAAGTAGAGCTATAGTACATCTCTAGGCTACACCATCTGTTTTTGAGAACCCATTGTAATAATTTGTTCGGTGGTGGTGTCTAAACCAAATTCAGATAACGTAAAAAAAAAATTCTGAAGTGGAATTGTTACCGTCTTAAGATGACTTTTGAAATTCTTCACAAAGCAGCAATTCAAGATATTATGCTGTTATTATTTTTTGTTACAGAGAAAATCCTATAGGAGCAAAATAATCCCAGTGGAAGAGCAGGACCTGGCAGCTGCTGAAGCTCTGAAATTAATAGTTTTCTTCACTATGCTGGTGTTTTAAGGACACAAGCTTTCAGTAAATGAACGAACTGGTTTACTGAAGGTGTACATTTATGTGAAGTCCACAAAAGTGAACTGATTTCAATGCACTTTAATCTCCTGAACTTTCCCAGGTGATCTTAATTTATAATTTTTTTAAAAAGACTGATACCTGGTATTTTTTTTCTGATTTGTTGAACAATCCATTTGGTCATAACATGGTCATTAATTGTGGAGCTATTCTGTGAATTCCATTATATGTTGGACCATTTAATATTTGATGATCTTCCCAAATTTTTTTTAACATCCTTCAACCTTTAAAAGTGAATGAACTGAGATTGAAGGGTATTAAATACTTGTTTTAATATCCCAGGAAGGTCTTCATTTCCAAAATCATCCACAGTACTTTCCATAGTACAAGGAATGTCCTGCTTATTACACTCAGTATTCCTTGTGTATTGAGTCTAGACTGTATTCTTCTGAAATGCCCCATGAGCAGGTTGAGGTCTGGCATTCCCTGTATCTGCTGCTTTTCAGAACTGAACATATCAAATGGTTCCTATCATCTCATAAGATAATAGCTTTAATAAATACTTGAATAATTTAGATAAAAGTCTCAACACCATAATAACTTTTAAATGTTGATATCCTGAATAATATGTGGAGGGAGGTAGTCAGTATTTAATATATAGTGGATCTTAATTACAAAATAACTTCAATATTTCCAAAGAAATCGGTACTAATGATGGGAAGAAGCTTGTTTGTAGCATATTTTTATGTAAATTGTACAACTGCGCACAGAAAAATTCCTAAAATAACCTCTACTAACCAAAAGCATTTGCTTGTTTTAATTGGCAGTGATGGAGTACAATTCTGCACCCTTCCAGTATACAATTTCCTTTTCTATTTGCAAAGGAAAAGAACTTGCTTTTTAATTTGGTTCAGTGTTTCCTTGACTCATGTTGGCAGTTGATTTCACCTGTTTTTGTTTGGGGGTGTGTGGGTCCTTCAAACATGTTCAAACTGAAGCTAATTGTAGCTACCTGCTAAGGCGAGTCAATTCAACACTCCTTGGTCCTTTCTTGACTGTAGTTTAATATTGCACCAATTGGTGCCTTCACCAACTCGCCTTTAGGAGATCTTTTAAACAATTGACTACTGCCTCTCAAATACTCCCAATATTGGGGATTAGTAATAAAGTCAGCTTAAAGGAGGTATGCTTGGTGGAAGAAGTCAAATTGTTCTTATTGTCTGAACAGTTGATAAAATCCCATTTTGGAAAACAGCTATTGATCTGAATGAACCATGTATTTGTTCTTGGCTGACTCCTTGGAATTGTTGCTTCCCCTCCACCCCAAAGAGAATTAGTTTACAATGTAAAATAAGAGGACAGCCTCTTTTAATAAATGTTATCTTATGTTCCTGATTCTCAGCACTGATAAGAAATTCAAAGGATGAAAGAATGTGATTGACAGCTGCCAGATGAATTGAGCATTGTACAGACTGCTGAACAATTTGGTACATGATTAGGCATTTTCCAGACAAAGTCTGTTTTGTATTTTGATGTCTATATATTCTCTTCAAGACCATTAATATTGTATATGTTGATAAACCATATTGCTGTATTATATTGTATATTGGCTTTACTCAAACTTTTTTAAGAAACAGCACTTGTTTAACTGCATGTTAGTGTTTTAGAAATGTATTTTTATTTAAATTTTATTTTCTTATCAAAACATTAAACCAATTTTGAAACTTGCACTACACTTGTACCTTTTGTGCATAATTTTTGACATTTCTGAGAAAGGTGTTTGTTCATTTTTGGTCAATATCTGTGTTCTTGGTTTTTAGAGCATTCTACACCTTTCAACTGTGTGATAAGATAGAAACATTATGATGCCACTCCCCTTTTGTTCAGCTTAATTCAAAGGTAAACCTTCCCATAAGAGTGAAAAGGGTGTGGATTCAACTTCATGGCTGGTTTTAGGTTGACACCCTGGTGCATTTCTGACTTAAAAGGTGGTAAACCAGGGGTTGGTTGATCTCCCTGCTCAAGTGCATATAAAATATCACATAGTTACATAATGGAAGGAGGCCATTTGGCATCTCAAATCTATACTGGTGGAATATAAGAGTACCCAGCTTGTTCTAGTCTCTGCTGTTTTTGAATGCAATAATTGAACCTGCCTTCCCATTAAAAAAAATCTTTAATTCTTGTCACTTTTTATTCTTTTACCAATCACCTTCATTCTACCTTTCCTAATCCCAATGTGAATGGTCTCTCTCAGGCTACTGTCTATCCTCCGTGGTTTTAAGTGCCTCCTTCAATCCTCTTACATCTACTACTGTTGCAAATGGAGTAACCCCAGCTTGTCCAGTGCATCGACATAACTAAAGTCCCTCATCTCTGTACACCCACTTTTGTACACCCTCTCTAAAGCCTTTACATCTTTCCTAAAGTATAGTATCCAGAAATGGACACAGTTCTCCACTTGTGGTTGAACCAGCCTTTTTATAAAGGTTCATAATGACTTCCTTGGTCTTGCACTGTATGCCTCTATAAATAAAGCCCAGAAACCTCTTATTTTTAATTACTTTCTGAACCTGCCCTGCTACTTTCAATGAATTGTCAAAAAAAACTCCAGATCTGTCAAATCTTGTACTCCTTCTAGAATTATACCCTTAATTTTATATTACTTCTAAACATTCTTCCTACCAAAATGCAGCACCTCACCTGTCCTAGCACTGAATTTCATCTATCACCCATTCCATCCATAAGCGTCAAGTTTGCTTCTCTCCTCCTACAAGTGTTGTGTTATCTGCAGATTTTAAAATCTTGTTTTGATACACCGTCCAAGTCATTAATAGAGATTTTTTAAAAAGTGGTCCTGGTACTGACCTCTGGCAACCTCCACTATACACTTCCTTCAAGTCTGAAAAACAGCTTTTCACTACTACTGTTTTGTACAGCCTTTGTGTTCCTGCTTAACACCTTCCTGGCTGTCTCCACCTTCACCTTCCCCTCCTCCCACTTGGCTCCATCTGCCCCCTTTTTCGTCGACCTCCATCTATCATCCACCTGCCTCTCTCCCAGCTCCACCCTTTGGCCTCCTCTAGTGGGCTACTTCTGTCCGTCATCCTTCACCTCTCCTCAGTCCACCAATCACCTACTGGCCCCTGTCTCACCCCTCCCCCTCCTCTTTATACTGGCCATCTTCCCTCTGTACTCTCAGTCCTGATGCAGGATTTTGACCCAAAACATCAACAGTTCCTCCACTCCACCCCCCCCCCCCACAGATGCTGCTCCACCCGCTGAGTTCCTCCAGCAGATTGTCGGTTCATTTTTTTTTCTGTTACTTGTTCAGTTTTCTACCAAGCTGTAGAAGCCTCTTATATAACATGAACTTCAATCTTGGTGTCCAGCCTGTTACGTGGCAGTTTATCAATGCCTTTTTGAAGTCTACATGTTCCACATCAACTTCATTTCCCTTACTGATCCTCTGTCACTTCATCAAAAAAATCACAATTGTAACACCACTGTTTAAGAGGGGAGGGAGGCAAAAGACAGAAAATTATAGGCCGGTTAGCTTGATCTCTGGTTGGTGAGATTTTAGAGTCCATTATTAAGGATGAAATTTTGGGGTACTGTAAGTATAGGACGAAGTCAGCACGGTTTCATTAAGGGGAGATCTTGCCTGACAGATATGTTAGAATTCTTTGAGGAAGTAGCAAGTAGGAGACAAAGGTAATTCAGTGGATGCTATTTACTTGGATTTTCAGAAGGCCTTTGACCAGGTGCCGCACACGAGGCTGCTTGATACCTGAGCCCATGGTCACCATTGAGGGCATAAGATCAGCCTTCTGGTGAGTGAACCTGCAGAAAGCATCTGGCCTGGATGGTGTCCCTCAGATCCTGTGTAGATCAACTGGTGGGAGTATTTGCAGACATTTTTAACCTCTCCCTGCTTCAATCTGAGGTTCCCACCTGCTTTAAGAAGACCACTATCATCCTGGTATCTAAGAAAAACAAGGTAACATGCCTTAGTGACTACTGCCTGGTGGCTCTGACATCCACTGTCATGAAGTGCTTTGAGAGGCTGGTCATGGCACGCATCAACTCCAGCCTCCCAGAAAAGCTCGATCCACAGCCATTCACCTACCATCGAAACAGGTCTATGGCAGACACCATCTCCCTGGCCCTACACTCATCTCTGGGGCATCTGGACAGTAAAGACAGCTATATTAGACTTGTTTATTGACGACAATTCTGCCTTCAATGCTATAGTTCCAAGCAACTCATCACCAAACTCCGAGACCTGGGACTTAACACCTCCCTCTGCAACTGGATCCTTGACTTTCTGACCAACAGACCCTAATCGGTGAGGATAGGCAGCAATACATCCAGCAGGATTATTCTCAACACTGGTACCCTACAAAGCTGCATCCTCAGCCCTCCACTCCCTATATACTCATGAATGCATGGTCAGATTCCGCTCTAACTCCATCTACAAGTTTGCAGATGATACCACCGTAGTGGGCCATATCTCAAATAACAATGAGTTGGAGTACAGGAAGGAGATAGAGAGCCTAGTGACGTGGTGTCATGACAACAGCCTTTTCCTCAATGTCAGCAGAACAAAAGAGCTGGTCATTGACTTCAGGAAGTGGGGCAGTGCACAATGCTCCTGTCTATATCAATGGTGCTGGGGTTGAGAGCTTCAAGTTCCTGGGAGTGAATATCACCAATACCCTTTCCTGGTCCAACCACATAGACGCCACGGCCAAGAAAGTTCACCAGTGCCTCCACTTCCTCAGGAGGCTAAAGAAATTTAGCATGTTCCCTTTGACACTCACCAACTTTTATCGATGCAGCATAGAAAGCATCCTATCTGGATGCATCACAGCTTGGTATGGCAACTGCTCTGCCTGGGACCGCAAGAAACTGCAGAGAGTTGTGGATACAGCCCAGCACATCACGGAAACCAGCAATCTAGGCTTGTAATCTATGCAGTTCAGAAGGATGACAGGGGTATCTCATTGAAATCTACCGAATACTGAAAGGCCTGGATAAAGTGGACGTAGGGAGGATATTTCCAGTGGTACAAGAGTCAAGGATCCGAGGGCACAGCCTGTGGAATTCTTTGCTACAGACGGCTGTGAAGGCCTCTGTGGCAATGATTGGGTGTATTTAGGCAGAGATTGATAGGTTCTTGATTGGTTAAGGGTTATGGGGAGATGGTGGGAGAACAGGGTTGAAAAATAATCAGCTATGATTGAATGGCGGAGCAGACTTGCTGGGCCAGATGGCCTAATTCTGCAGTCTGAAGATGGTGCATTGAGGTAGTACAAGAGAAAACAATAACAGAATGCAGAATAAAGTGTTACAGTTACAGAGGAAGTGCAGGCAGACAATAAAGTGCAAAGCCATAACAAAATAGATTGTGAGGTCAAGAGTCCATCTTATCATACTAGGGGACAGTTCAGTAGTCTTTTAACTGCAGGATAGAAGCTGTCCTTGAGCCTGGTGGTACGTACTTTCAGGCTTTTATAACTTTTGCCCGATGAGGAGGGGGGGAAGAGAAAATGTCTGGGGTGGGTGGAATCTTTGATTATGTTGGCTGCTTTATCAAGGTAGTGAGAATTGTAGACAGATCCATGGAGGGGAGGCTGGTTTCCGTGATGTGCTGGGCTGTGTCCACAACTCTCCGCAGTTTCTTGTGGTCTCGAACAGAGCAGTTGCCATACCAAGCTGTGATCCATGATAGGATAGTTTCTATGGTGCATCTGTAAAAATTGGTGAGGGTCAAAGGGGACATGCCAAATTTCTTTGGTCTCCTAAGGAAGGAGAGGCGCTAATGAGCTTTCTTGGCTGTAGCATCTATGTCGCTGGAACAGGACAGTCTATTGGTGATGTTCACTCCTAGTAGCTTGAAGCTCTCAACCCTTTTGACCTCAGCACCATCGATGTAGACAGGAGCGTATGCACTGCTCCCGTTCCTGTAGTCAATGACCAGCTGTTTTGTTTTGCCGACATTCAGGGAAAGGTTGTCATGACAACATGTCACTCGGCTCTCTATCTCCTTCCTGTACCCCCAACTTATAGTTATTTGAGATACGGCCCACTACGGTGGTATCATCTGCAAACTTGTAGATGGAGTTAGAGCAGAATCTGGCCACACAGTCATGAGAGTATAGAGTGTAAATTAGGGGGCTAAGGACACAGCCTTGAGGGGCAGCAGTGTTGACGATATTAGTGGCAGAGGTGTTACCCCCTATCCTTACTGATCAACTGATCATGGTCTGTTTTAGTCAGGAAGTCAAGGATCTAGTTGCAAAGGGAGATGTTGAGTCCCCAGGTCTAGGAGTTTGGAATTATAGTATCGAAGGCAGAGCTGTAGTCAATAAACAATAGTGTAATGTAGGTGTCTTTAAATAATCCATGTCACCTTTTGGAAGATAACCTGGAAGTTCCAAAATTTATCTCTTAATCAACAACAATAGCTTATCATTTGTTAATACTGCTCCTGTGGCCTCTATGTTATTATTTGCCCAGAAAACAATTGAAGCTACTCAAAGAAAGAAATTGCTGTGAATTGTGCTGTGTCACAATTGTCTTTTTGTTCATTTCCTTAATTACTCCTGAAAATAGGTAAGTCAGCCATTTAACCCCAATGGGTTAAATCAGCACATTCTTTTTAACAGATGCATGGGGATTTGGGGGCTTTTGAATCGATTTGTTATACCTGCCTGCAAATTAATATATAAGTAATGTTTCTTTTTTTAAATGGATATTTTCACATGCTTTATTATTTAAATTTCTGTTGACTTGATAGGTCTGTGGCTTCAGTCATTTGGATGGACTCAACTAAGTCCTGTGGTAGGTAGACAATATGGGATGGATTTGGCCTTTGCTTGTTTGTTATTGTTTCGTTGGCTCCAGAATTGACAATTCCAGTGCCCCCTGCTGGCCTTGCACTTCCCACTCTGAATAAACGTGGACTCATCCAAAACTGCCTGTATCCTAAATTGCACTGTATTGTTGACCCTTGTGCTTGCTGACCCACACCAGCTCTTGATTCAGGGACTCACTTTTAAAATCTTCATCTTTTTTTTCAAATTCACCTTTGCCCCTGCCATTCCAATTCTGAAATCTCACCATGTACAATTTTACTATATGTATCGTGAGTGGTTGTGCTATCAGTTACCTTGCCCCTGAGGAATTCTCCCTCTAAATCTGCGTCTCGACATTATATTCCTTAAGAGAGATCTTTTCAACCTGCAAGTTTTGGGATTGATTTTTATCTCTTGGACTTCTTGGATATCTTGGAAACAGCAATCTCTGTAAACTGCAAGTTGTTCTTTTGTTTTTGTTGATTGTTTGTATTGCAAGAGATGCATATATTTGTAAGTAAAATACTGGCAACTAATTCATAGATTAAATGGTGACCTGATGATAGTTTTGTGCCCAAATTCTCAAATTTGTTTGGCCAAATATAGAATCTAATAGATGCAATGCAAACATTGACTTGCATTTATATAACTCATTTCAAGTCTTTAGGTTTGAAGTACTGTAGTTACTGTTGTACAGTTGTAATGTGTCCAATTATGGCAATCTGTTTGTAGCCAGTAATATTTTTTGAACTGCAATGAGGTAGATGACTGCATAATCTGTTTATTTTTAGTGGTGTTTATTCAGTTACAGCTGTTGGCTGGGACATTGAATGGATTAATCATAGAACATAGAACATTACAGCACAGTACAGGCCCTTCGGCCCACAATGTTGTGCCAACATTTTATCCTCCTCTAAGATCTATCTAACCCTTCCCTCCCACATAGCCCCCCATTTCTCTGTCATTCATGTGTCTAAGAGTCTCTTAAATGTCCCTAATGTATCTGCCCCCACAACCTCTGCCGGCACTGCATTCCACGCACCCACCACTCTCTGTGTAAAAAAAACTTACCCCTGACATCCCCCTTATATCTTCCTCCAATCACCTTAAAATTATGTCCCCTCATGTTAGCCATTGTCACCCTGGGAAAAAGTCTCTGACTGTCCACTCGATCTATGCCTCTTATCATCTTGTACATCTCTACCAAGTCATCTCTCATCCTCCTTCTCTCCAAAGAGAAAAGCCCTAGCTCACTCAACCTATCCTCTTAAGACCTGTTCTCCAATCCAGGCAGTATCCTGGTAAATCTCCTCTGCACCCTCTCTGAAGCTTCCACATCCTTCCTATAATGAGGTGACCAGAACTGAACACAATACTCCATGTGCGGTCTGACCAGAGTTCTATAGAGCTGCAACATTACCTCGCGGCTCTTGAACTCAATACCCCAACTAATGAAGGAATCATGTTGCTCAAATGAGCAGATAAGGAACTTCATTGCTATTAATTCACGATCTTGATTTGACAGTTCTGTGTTTCTTTAGAGAAAACTCATATAGAAAGTTCAAATTCACTGGAAGGACAAGCCTACCAGTATCAGTGTCTTCTTCCAGGCCAACATCCCAGGACTGAGGCCCTAGTTAAACTCAGTCATCTATGGTAGGCAAGTCAAATGGGTCACATGCCTGACACCAGCCCACTCAATGCTAACCTAATGCAACAGACATTTCGTAACCTAAAAGGCCAGAAGTTATCAGTAGGAGAAATAGAAAGGCAGACAAGTAACTATGCAATTGATCTGTTAAGTTGTCATTTGTGATCATTGCATCAATTGCAATTTATAAAGTTAAAATACACCATGGTAATATTCTTGTACTATTAAATTTCCCAAGGCAAGCATAAAAATCCATACACGATGACTGCAATCTCCTCTGGGGGTTGAGTAATTTAATTGAAATTTAATTGACATATTGTTTTTGGGTGGTTGAATACATGTTTGCACTTAATGCACAATTTGTCTCAGAAATAAAACTACTTGTCAAAAAGTTGTTTTGACTGTTGTCAAAAAGTTCACTTTTTAATATTTTCTCAAGGATCCAAAGCCAAGAATGTTTCTACAGTTTTATGTTCAGTAAGAAACCGTTCAGTTCATTTTAATTGCTGAGACTCGTCTAGTAGTATTTCATTTTAATCATTCACCACTGGAAATGATGGCTTAACAGCAGCAGATTCTTAGTCCTTCACCTTAACTCCTTGTGAAGGAAGCAGGGTTCACCATTCAGTTTATGCCTATGAGTTAATGATACGTACATTAAACCTGACTTATCAAGCTGCCTCAAGGTTAACCAATTTGAATGATATTGGAATCTATCAGAAACTGCAAAATTTCATTTATGTCATAATATAATTTTACCAATTACCAAAGCAAATGTCAAATGTACTATGGGATGTACTGTGCTGTAATGTTCTATGTTCTATAAAACTCCTCAGGATCTTATGTTTCAATTAAATCCTCTCTCACTTCTAAACTTCAGCAGGTAGAAGCCAAACCTGTCCAATCTTTCCTCCTCAGACATCTTGACCACTCCAGGTTCTAGTCTAGTAAACCTTTCAACTGCTTCCAACACCTTTACCCCCTTCCTTTAGTAAGGAGACCACAACCCACAGTGGCACAGTTAGTAGAGCCACTGCCACCCAGGTCCAACCCTGACCTCTGTGTGGAGTTTGCACGTTCTTTCTGTGCTCCGGTTTCTTCCCACGTACCAGAGCCATGTGGGTTGGTGTGTTAATTGTCCCCTGTAAATTGCCCCTAACGTGTGGGTGAGCGGTAGAATCTGAGGGGAATTGATGAGAAGGTGGTGAGAATAAAATGGGATTGGTGTAAATGGGTAGTTGATGGTTGGCACAGACTCAGTGGGCTGAATGGCCTCTTCCAGTGCTGTAGCTATGTCTATGTAGTCTCTCCAGTGCCCTATATAACTGAAACATCGCCTCTTTATTTTTGTATTCAATTCCCTCAGCAATAAACAGTAAGGTTCTGATTGCTTTCCTAATTGCTTGCTGTACCTGCATACAAGCCTTCTTCCAATCATGCTCAAGGACAGCCAGAACCCCTGCTTCTTAGAGCTCTGTAATCTCTCACCATTTAGATAAAATGCTTTTTTTTCTCAAAATGGGCAATTACACATTTTTGCAAATTATATTCCACGTGCCAGGTCCCTGCCCACTCACTTAACCTATCTATATCCCTTTATAGCCTCTTTACATCCTCCTCCCAACTTAACTTCCTGTCCATCTTTGTGTTATCAGCAGAGTTAGCAACCATATCTCTGGTGCCTTTATCTCAATCGTTCATGTAACTTCTAAAAAGTTGAAGTTCCAGTGATGATCCCTGTGGCACACCACTTCTTACAACTTACCAGCCCTCTCATGTTTTCTGTTAGCCAGTTAATCTTCCATCTGCACCAATATATCACTATGAGCTTTTCTTTTCCACAATTATATTTGATGGGGAACCTTTTGAAATGCTTTCCGGAAATGTAAGTATAGTAAACTTTAAGGAGAGGTTGGACAGGCTAGGACTTTATTCCTTAGAACGTAGGACACTGGGAAGTGATCTCATAGAGGAGTACAAAATCATGAGGGGCATAGATAGGGTGAATGCACTCAGTCTTTTTCCCAGGGTTGGGGAATCAAGAACTAGAGGGCACAGGTTTAAGGTGAGGGGGAAAGATTTAAAAAGAACTTGAGGGGCAACTTCTTTTTACACAAAGGGTGGAGTGAGCTGCCAGAGGAAGTGGTTGAGACAGGTACAATGACAACTTCTAAAAGGCAGTTGGACAGATGCATGGCAAATGGGACTAACTTAAATGGGGCATCTTGGCCAGCATAGACCAGTTGGGCCAAAGGGCCTGTTTCTGTGCTGTATGACTCTATGACTCAAAAATAGCAGGTGTTAACTTTAACATATTATGGAATATTGTTTTAACTGATTATTAAATGAATGATAGATCACAAATGTCATTTAGTTGTCACAGTATTCAACAATTGCTTGCAGATTATAAATTTATGGCTGAGATTAGTATCTGACATAGATAGAAACTGGAGATTAATTTAGGATGAAACAGTAATTAACCACAGAATTTTGAAATTAAGGTTACGATATAAAGAAATGTCTTGAGAGTTTGGTGCCATGACCAATGCTTTCTGGTGTATACCAAAATCTTGGACCAGGGAGCACAATTTTGAAAGTTGGTGCAGCAACCAATGCAGAAGACAGTGATAGACTCTAGGTTAATACAGAAAGCTTGTATGCACAAAGCAGGACAATTCCAACCTGGCTAATTGCCACCCAATCACTCTCAATTATTAACAGAGTGATGACAGGAGCTTTCAAATGACACATACCAATAAATTGCTCACCAGTGCCCAGTGTGGGTTTTGCCAGGAACATTCAGTTGCGGACCTCGTCAGAACCTTGGTTCTAATATGAACTGGAGAGGTGAGAATTTCTGACTTTGCCATCAAGGCAACATTTGGTATTGATATTGGTTTATTATTGTCACTTGTACCAAGGTACAGTGAAAAGCTTGTCTTACAAACTGATTGTACAGGTCAATTCATCACACAGTGCAGTTATATTGAGTTAGTACAAAGTGCATTGATATAGTACAAGTAAAAACAGTAACAGTACAGAGTAAAGTGTCACAGCTACAGAGAAAGTGCAGTGCAATAAGGTGCAAGGTCACAACAAGGTAGATCATGAGGTCATATTCCATCTCATTGTATAAGGGAACCTTTCAATAGTCTTATCACAGTGGGGTAGAAGCTGTCCTTAAGTCTGGTGGTACGTGCCCTCAGGCACCTGTATCTTCTACCTGATGGAAGAGAAGAGGAGAGAAGAGAGAATGTCCTAGGTGGGTGGGGTCTTTGATTATGCTGGCTGCTTCACCAAGACAATGAGAGCTAAAGAGTCCAAGGAGGGGAGGCTGGTGTCCGTGATGTGCTGGGCTGTGTGTCCACAACTCTCTGCAGTTTCTTGCGGTCCTGGGCAGAGCAGCTGCCGTACCAAGCTGTGTACATCCAGATAGGATGCTTTCTATGGTGCATCGGTAAAAGTTGGTGAGAGTCAAAGGGGACAAACCAAATTTCTTTAGCTTCCTGACGAAGTAGAGGCACTGGTGAGCTTTCTTGGCTGTGGCATCTATGTGATTTGACCAGGACAGGCTGTTGGTGATGTTCACTCCCAGGAACTTGAAGCTCTCAGCCCTCTCGACCTCAGCACCATTGATGTAGACAGGTGCATGTACACCACCCCCTTTCCTGAAGTCAATGACCAGCTCTTTTGTTTTGTTGACATTGAGAGAAAGGTTGTTGTCATGACACCATTCCACTAAGCTCTCTATCTCCTTCCTGTACTCCGACTCATCACTGTTTGAGATACGGCCTACGATGGTGGTATCATCTGCAAACTTGTAGATGGAGTTAGAGCAGAATCTGGCCACACAGTCGTGAGTGTATAGGGAGTAGAGTAGAGGGTTGAGGACACAGCCTTGTGGGGCACCAGTGTTGAGAATAATCGTGCCGGAGGTATTGCTGCCAATCCTCACTGATTGCGGTCTGTTTGTTAGAAAGTCAAGGATCCAGTTACAGAGGGAGGTGTTGAGTCCTAGGTCTTGGAGTTTGGTGACAAGCTTGCTTGGGATTATTGTATTGAAGGCAGAGCTGTAGTCAATAAACAATAGTCTCACGTAGGTGTCTTTACTGTCCAGATGCTCCAGAGCTGAGTGTAGGGCCAGGGAGATGGCATCTACTGTAGACCTGTTTCAGCGATAGGCGAATTGCTATGGGTCCAGGTTATCTGGTAGGCTGGAGTTGATGTGTGCCATGACCGACCTCTCAAAGCACTTGACGATGGTGGATGTCAGAGCTACTGGTCGGTAGTCATTGAGGCATGTTACCTTGCTTTTCTTTGGTACCAGGATGATAGTGGTCTTCTTAAAACAGGAGGGAACCTGAGATTGAAGCAATTTGACCAAGTGCGACATCAAGGAGTGCTAGTAAAACAGGACATCAAGTGGAAACTATAACAGTGGTTTGAATCAGACCTCACAGATATCATTGCTCAATCAACCCAGTACAGGACATCACTGCAGAATTCCCCAAGCCCAGCTATACAGGTATGTGGCTATTTCTTTAAACCTTCTTCCATTTCAAGATTAGGAGTAGGGATGTTTGCTGGTGATTGTACAATGCTCAACTCCTTTCAAAACTCAGTAGCGTGCAGCAAGACCCAAACAATATGCAGGCATGGGCTGATATATTACAAGTAATATTTGTGTCACAAAGTGACCATCTCCAACATGAGTCTAACCACCTATTCTTGACATTCAAGACAATACAATACGTGCTAGAGCTGACCTGGAATTCAACAGGTCCAGCCACAAAAAATATTGTGATTACTACAGTAGGTTACCTTGCATCCTGATACCCTAAAGCCTTTCTCTAATCTACAAGGCATGTTGGCCACATAGTGGAATATTCTCCACTTGCATGAATGAGTGCAACTCCAGAGACTAAAGAAGCTTAACGCCATCCAGGACAAAGCAGCCTACTTGACTCATACTTCATCCATCACCCCAAACACTCATTCCCTCCACCAGTGGTGCACAATGGCTGCAGCGTGTATCACGTACAAAATGCACTGCAGTTACTCACCCAGTCTAATCTGACAGCACCTCCCAACCTGCAGCCTCCTACTATGAATGACAGTGAACACCATCACCAGCATGTTTCTCTCCAATTCTCTTAACATTCTGGCTTACAAATACATTGCAGTTCCTTCATCGCTGCTGGGTCTAAATGTTGGAACTCGCTTTCCAACAGCAATCTGGAAGTACCTCACCATTTGGCAAATATAGATTGTGTGACTGTTTTGCAGACATCTCTGTTCAGTCTGCAAGGGTAACCCTGCGTTCACTCTAATTCTCTTGCCTGCTCTCACTCTGAGGTCCACCATAAGCTCTAGGAACAACACTCCAGCTTCCAACTGGCACTTGCAGCCCTTAACTCAATATTGAATTCAACAATTTCGGATTAGCAGACATTCCTGTTCATGTCCGAACTTCCCAGTTCTAATGTACGGTCATTCTCCTGCAACATTAACTTAGTTTTTCTCTCTACAGATGTTACCTGATGACTGAACTGTACTGAACTTGCACTGTACTGCTGCCGCAAAACACCAAATGTCAGGTCATATGTCAGTGATAATAAACCTGATTCTGATTCTGAATATTTCCTGCATTCTCTTTTATTTCAGCTGCTATGTTCTATATCTTACAGTTCCAGCACTTTTTTTCCTGTGCTATTCAGCTCCCTCTTCACAGACAAATCAGCTGTAATTAATGAGCAATTATCACTTCTTAGGCGGCACCAATAGCGTTGGTGTCACCTGGATAGTCTTGGTCTCCTCCCTGTCCCAGACTTCTGTTGTTCCCTCCACCCATTCCCCTCTCTGCCACTTAAGGCATGTTTGTTTTCTAACTTTCAAGACCACTAGAAATCTGATAAAAAATCATTGAAGTGAAACAGTGACTGTGTTTCTCTTTCTACAGATGCTAAGTATCTCCAGCAATATCTTTTTAATTTCAGTTTTTCAGCATGTACAGTTTTGTTTTCACCTTGATGGAGCTGGACACCACTCTTCTATCTTAACTTGTTTTGATCTTGACCTTGCTGCACTGAGTGAGACACAAAGGACAGGAGATGGTCAGTTTAAAGAGCAGCACCTTCTGGAGTGGCAATGTGGAAGAGGAATATGGTCTTCATGGAGTGACCTTGGCCATCAAGAATGAGCTAGTCTGGCATTCCAGAATTTTTCCCTGTGGGCATTTGGTGTGGTCTCCCCATGTAATCCCACTGCCTGCATCCTCAATGGACTTGCCGATTATTTCTGCAGTCCTGGCATGTTTGTCTAACAATGACAAATCATTCATTTCTGTCAAGGTTTTGGAGATGCAGGTGTATAACTATGAACATATTATCTGGTACAAAGGTATCAGCACCAACTGAAAAGTTGTCTCCATTCTTCTGCAATCTATTGCCATTGACCAGGTCACCTGTTCTGAAAGACTCAGGGATTCTGCATCAAAATATGGGCAGAGTTCGCAAGACCTGGAGCTTTATCTGTTGGCAATGAACATGGGAGAAGTCTGGGTAGGTCGTGCTTCAGACTCAGAATTTCTTACTAGCCACATGGACATGGGAAATAATCCTGTTGCCTTCATCGCGAGAAAATCTCTTATTTATTAAAAGGTTTCCTGGAATAATTCCTGGTTCAGTAGGAAATTGATAATTACTTCCACCTACATAAACTCAGTTGGTTTCCTTGCGATGGTAAATTTTAATGGTGTTTTTATGGGTTTGTAAATGAAAAAAAAAGACACATGATCAGCCGATTTTTGACTTGGCTGCCTGTCTTTTGAGAGATATCCTGCCTGCAGTTATGTGCCAACACTTTTAAAAAGAATTAACAGCTCCTCATCACTTTGAAATGTGTAAGTGTAAACGTACTTTAAAGTGGTAAAATGTAATTTTCATTAATGCCATGCATTTATAGAATTCCATAACCATGGCTGCATCACATGAAAATTTCTTGTATACAATTTTAGTGTGACAGCTTTTGAAAGATAATTTCAACACTCAATCACTTCTGCGTTCTCAACCACATCACAGATCAGCCTGACTTGGACGTACATTCCTTCATTTTCATTGCCTGTTTAACTCTGTTGGGGAAGGACTATCCCCACATGGACTGTAATGCTTCAATTATATGATTCCTTCCATCATCTACCGTAGCCAAAAACACATGGAAAAAAGTCAAGCTAAATTATTAAACGCAGAACAATTCAGGCTTGAATTGATATATTTTACATTGATGTTATCGCAGATTGCCTGCATCTGGGTATATGAACAATCCAAGCTTTAATATTTGGCCAGCAAGCTACACCAAAGAAACAAGAAACCTTTACATAACCGGCTTCATTAGAGTGCTTTTGAAGACGTTGCAAAATCCAACATACTTTGTAGAGGAGAGTTGTCTTGATCAGTTTATTTCTACCCTAGAAAATTGGGAAGCATACTTAGTTCTGGGGAATGAAATAAAGTGGTGCAAACTTCAATGCAAGACCATTTAGGGAATGGTGATCAGAATGTCATCAGATTTACAATGATTTTAGGGAAGGTCAGGTATTATATTATTAAGCTTAAATGATTTGAAAAAGGACCTGGCCTACATAGCTTGAAATCAAAAAATAATAAGTAATTGATCTGTGGGAAGCCTTCAAAGGAAAAATGGTTTGGGTAGGGAGTAGACACGTTCCCAGGAGAAAAAATGAGATTTGGAGTTTTCTTGATGATTAAATATTAGAGGTTAGAGTAATACAGGAAAAGGAGGTTCAGGTAGTTGTGAGGTTTCCAACATGGCAGTCAATTCAGCAGAATGCAGAGAAAACACTGACATTAAGAAGAGAATGGAGGGACAAATGCAAGAATAGATTGGCATCCAAAAGAGCTGGGAAGCCAGAAGTCTTTTGTAAGCACATGTATGGTAAATATGTAGTCAAAGGGTGGGTGAGACCAAGATCCTTGTGGAGCGAGTGGACAGGAACATTAATGAACGCATTGCGTTTTTCTTCACTAGTTAAGAGTATGCTTCTAACGTAGCAGGAGAGGAGGAGGTGGGATTTAAAACAGATTTCAAAGTTTGGCTGCCCTCAAAGTAGAAAATCCACCTCAATTGGATGTAATGTTGATTGAGTGATATTAATATTGATTGATTGGAAATCTGGGCATAACAGGTAAGGGCAGGGTTTACTGTCTGTGAGAAGGTGCTGGTGAGCCACCACCTGCAGCCCAACTCTGTTCGAATGGGATGGTATTGGCCACCTCAGCAGTCATTTTAAGAGTTGGCCACATGTTGGTGGGTCTGGAGTCACGTATAGGCCAGATGGGGCAAGAGCAGGGGATTCCCTCCCCTTTAATACATTCAGGAACTGGATGGGTTTTTGTGATGATCCAGTGGTTTTTGCGGTCATCTTTCCCAAGGCTAAGATAAGATAAGATTTCTTTATTAGTCACGTACATCGAAACACATAGTGAAATGCATCTTTTGCGTGGAGTTTTCTGGGGGCAGCCCGCAAACATCGCCACGCTTCTGGCGCCAACATAGCATGCCCACAACTTCCTAACCTGTACGTCTTTGGAACGTGGGAGGAAACTGGAGCACCCGGAGGAAACCCATGCAGTCACGGGGAGAACGTACAAACTTCTTACAGACAGCGGTTGGAATTGAACCTGGGTTGCTGGAGCTGTAAAGCGTTACGCTAACCGCTACACTGAATTTGCTGATGCTGCCTGGTTTAGAGAGCATGCATTATGAGGAGAGACTAAGGGAGCTCGGGCTTTACTCTTTGGAGAGGAGGATGAGAGGAGACATGATAGAGGTGTACAAAATATTAGGAGGAATAGATAGAGTGGACAGCCAACGTCCTGGGTGGGTGGGCTCTTTGATCCGTAATGCTATTACAGCGCCAGTGATCCGGGTTCAATTTGGGCCACTGTCTGTAAGGAGTTTGTGCGTTCTCCCTGTGTCTGCGTGAGTTTCCTCCGGGTGCTCCGGTTTCCTCCCACATTCCAAAGACGTACGGGTTAGGAAGTTGTGGGCATGCTTTGTTGGTGCTGGAAGCATGGTGACACTTGCAGGCTGTCCCCAGAACACTCTACGCGAAAGATGCATTTCACTGTGTGTTTCGATGTACATGTGACTAATAAAGATATCTTATCATTGGTTTGCCATGGTAGAAGAAAGCACAATAGGGTAAATGGCAGAACTCTGTTGTGATTTTTATGCAATTGAGCGGTTTGCTTGGTCGCTTTAAAGGGCATTTAAGAGTTGGATTCACACATTGTATGTTATGTAAGGACAGATTTTCTTCCTTGGAGGTCATTATCAGTTAATAGTGAGGACAAATTGGTTCTCTTTCAGCCTGATGGTTGTGGAATATGAGCAATGTTCCCTCTTGAACATAATACATACTGTGTGAACAAAGGATTGATATGACTATTAGAAACATTGTAGTTTCTTTCGAATAGCCTAGTACAGAATGTAATGATGGTGCAGACAGTTAAGACTAGACTTCTAATAAATACCCATTTTGACTTAATGCTTTTGTTCTGTAAATGCTTTGATCCTCTTGACGAAAAGTTTCATGAGTGTTGCTTACTTGGTCAGCATTCTTCATGTGTGAATCAAGACCACAATATTGACAGTTTAATCAGTAAGGCCCTTGTCTGCATGGATGTTTCTCTGCTTGTTCTCCAACTTCACAGATGTGCAGTCCAGCGTATAGACACGATATAATCCTGCATACTTTTTGTAGGCTCATTGTGTAATTCCTCCGTTATCTGATGATGGCACTTAGCCCTTTCCCTCTAGTTCCCATTTTAACTCTCCACTGCCTCTGTGTTGTCAGATTGATGGCCATTCTTGCACAAGTTCCAATTTCTTCCATTGGGAAGATTGTATCTATCTTGGATAGGTACATGGAGGGCAGGGCTGCTTGGAGGGATATGGGCTGAATGCAGGAAATTGGGACTAGCTGGGAGGGCACTGTGGTCGGCATGGACTGGTTGGGCCAAAGGGCCTGTATCTGTGCTGTATTGCTCTTTGACTCTTTTCCAGGGCACCAATGCTCAATGCAAGATTTAAAGTAATGGGTAGGAAGTTCAAGGGAGATATCAGAGGAAGGTTTTTTACCCAGAGAGTGGTTGGGGCATGGAATGCGCTGCCTGGGGCAGTGGTGGAGGCAGATGTATTGAGGAATTTAAAATAGAGGGATATGTGGAAGGAAGGGATTGGATAGTCTTAGGCGAGGTTTAAAGGTTAGCACAACATTGTGGGCCGAAGGTCCTGTATTGTGCTGTGCTGTTCTGTATTCTATGTAATTTGAATTTCCCAGCTGGTGTAGTGGGCTGATAACTCTGGTTCCTGGATTATTGAACTAGGCCTCTGGATTGCTGGTAATTTACCTATCACTATTTGCTGAGGGGAATACAGGTGGAAATGTAAGTGGGGTGGAGCAATCTTCCATTCCTCTTTGGAAACCCTGAAAATATTACACGGTTATTTAAAAATAATAAAGGAGGTAGAGTTAAAAAAGTTAGCCTAAAAAAATGGTGGAGCAACATGCAGAAAATAATTACGAACAATATGAATTGGTACTTGGAATATAAAGGTTAATAAATGAATGTCAGTACAGATGTTTAAGACAATTTGAGTCTGAACTAGATTGAATCCTTTGAAGTAGAGAAAAGGTTAGATGAGGTTATTGAAGTTTATGTGTTTGTGGAATTTCAAAAGACATTTGACAAAGTTAAAACTCATGCGATTAATGGAACAGTGGCTACACAGACTCGACTTTGGATCAGCTACAAAAAGAGAGCAGTGGTGAGTGGTTTCTCTCACACAGATTTTGGTACTTGGATCAAAGTAAGTACACAGCTCTGTTTGAAATGTGAATGACCCAGATCTACAGACCATAAGCTAGGAGTGAGGCAGATGATACAAAATCTGGAAGTGTGATAAACATTGACAGGAGAATAGTATAGACCGTAGGCAGACTCGTGCAATGTACAAGATAGAATGGTTGAACTTTAACATTGGAGAAGTATGAATCTTGGGAGGAAGAATGAAGATATCTTTATTAGTCACATGTACATCGAAACACACAGTGAAATGCATCCTTTTGCATAGAGTGTTCTGGGGGCCAGCCCGCAAATGTTGCCACACTTCTGGCGCCAACATAGCATGCCCACAACTTCCTAACCTGTACATCTTTGGAATGTGGGAGGAAACTGGAGCACCCGGAGGAAACCCACACAGACACGAGGATAATGTACAGAACCCGGATCGCCGGCACTGTAATAGTGTTATGCTAACCACTACACTGCCGTGGTTGTGATCTAAATGGTTTAATTGTAAGAGAGCTCCAGTTAGAATGTGATATGGGGTTTAATGAAAACTTCTGCAAACATCTGTACAAGTTGAAAAAAATGGTTTAAAAATAATATAGGTTAGAGTATGAATGCAAGGAATCATGATAAATCATCGTTAACCTTCCTGGGTAGGGTATCAGCTGCAGGTACATGGGGGCACCCCCATCTACAGCTTCCTCTTCAAGTCACACACCATCTGGCTTGGAAATCTACCACCGATACCTCATTGTCACTGGTCAAAGTACCTTCATCCGAAGGACTGCTCATCACCACCTTCTCAGGGGCAGCTGGGGATGGGCAATAAATGCTGACCTTGCAGCGATGCCAAAATCCCCAAAAATGAATTTGAAAAAGGAGCATGCCTTTGGTAGAAAGGTTAGTGAACAGAAGATACAGATTAAAGGCACTTGGTAAACAAACCAAAGGCAGTTGGAGGAAACATATTGTTCTCCACAGTGGTCTAGAAGTGGTCTCCAAGTGGGTAAATGGAAGCAGATTCAGCAGTATCATTCCAAAGAGAGTTGTTTAAAAACTCAAAAAGGAGAAAAACTCCTGGGCTATGACTGAACAGCAGAACAGTGGTCTAATGGAGTGAAGTTACCAAGGAGCTGATGTAGTTACACTGGGCCATGAGGCAGTCTCCTCCTGTGCTGCATCATTCTAAGGTTCTATGAAGATGGGATGTAAACAACCACTGGAGTTTAAAGTGAACAATTAAGAATTCTGTTTCAAAATCAAGAAATTTAGCTGAAGGGCTAATGGCCAAGAATGGTTGGTGGGAGGTGAGGATGGGGATAGAGCACACATAATGAATTCCACATTTGTAGCAAACCTAACAGAACTGTGATGACAAACTGCAGTAAGTAAATATTGATTTCCTCAGTCAGTATTCTCACATCAGAGAATTAAATACACACACATATTATACAATCCTCACTCATTTCACACCCCACTTGCATGCGTGCACTCTGGGCACGACCCAGAAAATTCTACACACATGCATGCACACATACAAGCATTTTACACATGTTTGTTTTAAACTGGTAGATAACTCAGACTAGTGATGCTGTGGAAGCTGTGGCAAGGCAAAGGTTAAGATAGTGTGCAGGCACCCGTGCTGAGTGAAGTCCTTGAGAGCGTAGCTCCTCTTTGTACAGTATGTCACCAGGCACACAAAGACATGATAAGGATGCAAACAAAGGACTGCAAGGCACACACTATTGGACAATTACTTACACTAAGGTATTATTGGCCATTAACACATAGCTTCTATTGGTTATTAACACCTATATAAATGTAATGTGATTGGTATTTTATGTATGCAAATAAGGGATTCTAAGGTGCACAAGATTTTAATTGGTCAATATCTGTATTAAAAAAGACAACTCTTTGCCGAAACTTTGGAATAGTTCAGTGACGGGCTGGACTGTTCCCCTTGTGCACAAGTAAATAAAGTGTGATTGAGAAATGAGTGCAAGTTGTCAGAGTCCAGTTGATATCAGCGACAACAATACAGATTATTGACCCTCAATCCCCATCCCACTCACTAAAGTATTTCATAGCTGAGCTACAGCCTAACATTGAGTCACAGAAGATTTGTGGTTAACGCGGGAGTTTAACTGGAACTGGAAAGTTGCTTGTTGTGGTTTTATTAGAATTTTCAGGGAAATTACAGAAATTCTCAATGATGATCTATTAATTAGCCATCCAGTTAGCCAATGATGATTTGGTTCAGAAATTGAGGCAGTTTTTAACTGATAATGGACAAGTGAAACTGCTTGATTTTACATCTGTTTAATGTACTGCTTTATGGTTACTAATGTTGGTATTGGCAGAAGTTTCCAGAAAGTGCAGACTCCTGTGGAGACTAAACACTGACCCACACCAACTACTGTGCAACTCATAAACAGTCTACCACAGAGTGTCTTCCAGAACATCAAGAAGTGAGTAGCAATAGATTCAGCACATCATTTAGAACTTATAATGAGGAAATTGCACATAACCATAAGAATATTTCATACTGAGAAAATTCTCTGTTTAAAAAAAATTCCCCTAAGCTTTCTTGGTAAATCATTCAGAGACACAAGAAAGTCTGCAGATGCTGGATGTATCTGGAGCAATAGACAAAAAGTGCTGGAGGAACTCAGCAGGGCAGGCAGCATCCCTGGAACAGTCAACTGTTTATTTCCCTCCATGGATGCTGCCTGACCTGCTGAGTTCCTCCAGCACTTCTTGTGTATTGATAGATCATTCAGCGGTTATTGTGGATATTTTCTGCTGTTTGCTTTATTTTTGGTAATTATGATTTCTAATGTCCAAAATTTCACAATAACATGAGCAAACACATCCACTGGTTTTTCCTCTATTATTTTGATAACTACAAACACATGAATCAGGAGCTGCAGGAGGTCACTCGGCCCTTAAGCCTGTTCCGTCACTTAATAAGATCATGGTTTACGTATCTGACAGAGCAGCCACGCGGGGTCAAATGGCTACCACTGATTCTATTTCTTATTTTCTTTGAACTGAATGGGAATATATCAGCTTCTGTGTAACCAAGAGGGGAAGTTGGGTGGTCAGTAGTTTTGTGGGAATGGGATTAAAGCAGCTGGAGGTGGGTATCACAAACCTAGATAATTGGTAAATTGGGTTATTCTTGCCACATGTTCTGAGGTACAGAGAAAAACTTGTCTTGCACACCATCCATACAGATCAATTCATTACAACAGTGCATTGAAGTAGTACAAGGTAAAACAATAACAGAGTGCAGAATAAAGTGTTACAGTATAGAGAAAATGCAGTGCAGGTAGACAGTAAGGTGCAAGGTCATAACGAGGTAGATTGTGAGGTCAAGAGTCCATTCTATTTTACTAGGGAACCATTCAATAGTCTTGTAACAGCAGGATAGAAGCTGTCCTTGAACCTGGTGGTATGTGCTTTCAGGCTTTTGTATCTTCTGCCCAATGGGAGGGGGAGAATAGATAATATCCAGGGTGGGTGGATCTTTGATTATGCTGGCCACTTTACCGAGTCAGCGAGAAGTTAGACAGTCCATGGAGGGGACAGTGGTTTCCGTGATGTGTTCTGTGTTCACAACCCTCTGAGGTCATGGGCAGAGCAGTTGCCATACCAAGCTGTGATGCATCTGGATAGGATGCTTTCTACGGTGCCTTGATAAAAATTGGTGAGGGTCAAAGGGGAGATGCTGAATTTCTTTAGCCTCCTGAGGAAGTAGGGGTGCTGGTGAGTTTTCTTGGCCGTGGTGTCAATGTAGTTGGACCAGGACAGGCTGTTGGTGATGTTCACTCCTGGGAACTTGAAACTCACAACCCTCTCAACCTCAGCACTGTTGATGTACACAGGGGCATATGCACCATCTCCCTTCCTGAAGTCAGTGACCAGCTCTTTTGTTTTGCTGACATTGAGGGAAAGGTTATTGTCATGACACCATGTCACTAAGCTCTCTATCTCCTTCCTGTACTCCGACTCATCGTTATTTGAGATATGGCCTTCTACAGTGGTATCATCTGTAAACTTGTAGATGGAGTTAGAGCAGAATCTGTCCATGCAGTCATGAGTGTATAGGGAGTAGACTAGAGGGCTGAGGATGCAGCCTTGTGGGGCACCAGTGTTGAAAGTAATCGGGGCAGAGGTGTTGCTGCCTATCCTCACTGATTGCGGTCTGTTGGTCAGGAAGTCAAGGATCCAGTTGCAAAGGGAGGTGTTGTGTCCCAGGTCTCAGAGTCTGGTGATGAGTTTGCTTGGAAATATAGCACGGAAGGCAGAGCTGAACAATAGTCAATAAACAATAGTCTAACATAGGTGTCTTTACTGTCCAGATGCTCTAGAGATGAGTGTAGGGTCAGGGAGATGGCGTCTGCTGTAGACCTGTTTCGGCGATAGGTGAATTGCACTGGGTCAAAACTGTCTGCGAGGCTGGAGTTGATGTGTGCCATGACCAGCCTCTCGAAGCACTTCATGATGGTGGATGTTAGAGCCACTGGTCGGTAGTCATTGAGGCACGTTACCTTGTTTTTCTTAGGAACCGGGATGATAGTGGTCTTCTTAAGGCAGGTGGGAACCTGGGATTGAAGCAGGGAGAGGTTAAAAATGTCTGCAAATACCCCTGTCAGCTGATCTGTGCAGGATCTAAGGACACGGCTAGGGACAACATCTGGGCCAGATGCTTTCCACGGGTTCACTCTGCAGAAGACTGATCTTACGTCTGCAATAGTGAATGTGGGTTTAGGTGCACTGAAGGCTGTCAGGGCTGGTGGTGACATTCCCATTGGGAAGGGATGCTCTGTGTCAGCGATGCTGCCCGACTTCAGTTTGTAGCCCATTATAGCATGTAAGCCCTGCCACAACTGATGGCTGGTCTGGGACTCAGTTTTCGACTGGTATTGTCTCTTGATAGCTTTACGGAGGTCGCATCTTGATTTTTTTTGTATAGGTTAGGGTCACCTGATTTGAACGCTGCAGTCCTAGACTTCTATAGGGGGTGGATCTCCTGGTTCATCCATGGTTTCTGGTTTGGGAACACCCAGATTAGAGAGAGATTTCTTTATTAGTCACATATGCATTGAAACACACAGTGAAATGCATCTTTTGCGTAGAGTTTTCTGGGGGCAGCCCGCAAGTGTCGCCACGCTTCTGGCGCCAACATAGCATGCCCACAACTTCCTAACCCGTACGTCTTTTGGAATGTGGGAGGAACCCAGAGAACCTGGAGGAAACCCATGCAGACATGGGGAGAACGTACAAACTCCTTGCGGACAGTGGCTAGAATTGAACTCGGGTCGCTGGTGCTGTAATAGCGTTATGCTAACCGCTACACTACCGTGTCTGCCGGGTGTCCTCCTTGGTACACAATCCTCAACACGCTTGCTGATAAAGTCCGTGATGGTGGTAAGTTATATTTGGCCTTTAGGTTGATCTTCATGTGGGGGGCAGATTTGACGGCGATGCATGGAGATGTGGTCTAGACAATGACATAATACAAGAACAGCTGTACACTACAAGAATGCTTTATGCATCAGGTAACCTTTTGAGGGGCAATAAGAGATGGGACTGACACTGGATGCTGAGGACATGGCTTTGAAGGTGGATGAGGGCTGTCTGAGGGAGCCACCAGCTACAACATCATGATGAATAGTGGCCCAAAGCTAACAAGGTTGAGCATGCATTTGGAGAGGATGTGAAGATAAGGTTTTTACAGGCGCATTGTGTTTTCAAGTCCATCACAGCATCTACACTTGCTTTGATGATATGGCTGAGAGTTCTGGTAATTGGCACGTTTCCATTCCACATTGTGTGCACCAGTCCTTCCACTCCTACCAACTGGCTGCTTACCACAGCATTCTCTGTCTGAGGTTTTTCAGTTTGTGCTAACGTTATAGTGATTCTAGGCACTGTTCCCAGTATTTCCGGCTGCACTCACGTCTTGGGCGAATGCCTGTGGGCTGGAAGAACCATCAGAAGAATCAGAGGAGATAGACCAGGCAGGTGAAAGTGAATTGAGTGTGGTTGGTAATCACAAGTCATCAGAAGATGATCAGAGGATGCAACTTACTTGAGGTGATGGAGAATTGGAGTCAAACTCATTCAGATTAATGTCAATGAGGGTTTTGTGTAGCAGGATGCATGACAAAGGAAAGATGCCAGAGAAGTATGGGCCAGAGCAACAACTTGGATCTGCTTGTGTATAGGAAGCCAATTCCAAAGGCTGTCATCACTGTGTTCTTAAGTGGGTCACAATATGCGAAGCATGAAAGCATCAGCTTTAGAAATAATCAACAAAATGTTAAACAGAAACATCCTGTTCAGGTTTACAGTTTTGATAATAAAAATATGTATTTTAGAAGAAAATTGTGAAAGGCCTCAATTTAAAAGATAATTAGAAAAGGAAGTCTGCAAATTTAACCCCCCTCATGGTGCCTTTAATTTTTCATAATGTTATGGCTGCACATTAAACTCCACTGGAGGCACAAGCATCATAAATTATACTCTTGTTAATTCATCGCCCCAGTATGGTTTGAATTTTCACAGTAATGGATTTGGAAGCTCGTACATGTCTGAAAATTTGTTTCTTAACTTTGCTAGACACTTGGGGTCTGATCTTAATCAGTGGTAGGGCTAATAAAAATAATGCATTGGTTAAGTTGAATGGAGCAATTAAACGGCATAGCAGAACTTGTCACACAGCCCTGTGCACAGGCAGAAGCAGGCATACAACGGTGGAGAGAGGTGCTGAACTGAAGAGCAAATTTTGTGGTGTTGCCTCTTATTGCTGGCTTTAGTGAGCTGGATCTTATTTCTGGGGCAGACCTCACTTCATACAAAAATGTTCATATCTGCACCTGGCATAAATCAGTGGTATTTCTGGCAGGTTTCCACTTTCCTGTTGTCCATTTGTATTGAGATTGGGAAGCTCAATCAGCACAGGAGTTTTGGAATTGCCTTTTGCAGGAATTTATTGGAATACTTAGAACATCTTCATACAACAGTACTTTTCTCACGGTGTTTTAATGCATGTACTTTTTCCAATAGGTATGTTTGATGCTATTTATGAGCTTCCGTAAGGTGCAGTCATCTGCGAATGAAGGTTAGGACAAAATTTGGATGCGATTGTAATTATCTGCATTACGTTCATGGATACAAGGTCATTGCTCAGCAGTGAATGGACATTCCAGACAGAAATTTGGCAAGTGTGGGTTAATGTTGGTCAGCTGCAATTGCACGTGGTTAAAAAATCTGACACATGGAAGTCTTTTAAAGGACAGCTGGTTGGAGTTCAGGACCAGCATGCTCCTGTGAGGATGAAAGATAAGGATGGCAAGGTTCGGGAACTTTAAGGTGACAATAAATATTGTAAGTTTAGTCAAAAAGAAAAAGGAAGCATATATAAGGTTTAGGAAGCTGAAATTGGACAAAGTCCTTGAGAAATATAAAGGAAGCAGGGAAAAAAAACAAGGGATTAGGAGGGCTAAAAGGAGCCATGAAACGTCCTTGGCTAATAGGATTAAGGAGAATCCCAAGGCATTCTATACACATATCAGGAGTAAGAGGGTAGGAAGGGAAGGGATAGATCCATGCAACGACACAGCTGGGAAATTTATGCATGGAGCCAGAGGAAGCGGGCGAGGTCCTAGATGAGTACAAGAAGGACATGGATGACGGTGAGATCAGGGAGGGGTGTTTTGATATTCTAGGGGATGCCAATATTAAGAAGGAAGACGTGTTGAGTGTTTTGATAAACTGTAAGGTGATCTGATGAGATCTATCCCAGGACACTGAGGGGGGTTGGGGGGGGGGCAAGAGAGGAAATTGCTGGGGCCTTGACTGAGATCTTTGTATCCCCTTTAGCCACAGGGGAGGTCCCAAAAGACTGGAGAATAGCCAGTGCCGTTCCTTTGAGAAGGGCAATAGAGACAAACCAGGAAATCATAAGCCGGTGAGCTTTACGTCAGTGATAGGGAAATTATAGGAGAAGATTCTTAGGGACAGGATTTACTATCATTTGGAAAAACATGGACTTGTTAGGGATAGTCCGCATGGCTTTGTGTGGGGCAGGTCCTGCCTCACAAATTTTCTGGAGTTTTTTGGGGAAAAGATGAATGATGAGGGTAGGGCAGTAAATGTTGTTTACATGGACTTTCATAAAGCATTGCCAAGGTCCTTTGTGGTAGGCTGGTCCAGGAGATTAAAGCAGATGGGATCCACAGGGCATAGGTTTCTCAACCCAAAACATCGACTATGCCTGTGCCTCCACAGATGATGCAAAACCTGCTCAGTTCTTCCAGCAGTTTATTTTTTGCTTCAGATTCCAGCATCTGCAGTCTCTTCTGTATCCGGGAAATATCCTGTTCTGGAATATGACATTTGTAAAGGTAAATGTGCTATTGTATGAAAGTTAAACACTGAAAAACGTTCCATCCTGTTTACTTGTTGACTTTGGATCTATCTTTTTCTTAGGCTTATTTATTGTCTCTCCCACTTACTGAAATGAGATGCCTCGGGAAAGCTTATTTGTAATGGGTTTATAACATGTCAAGGAAAATGCACTTTATAAAGCAGAACAAAATTGAAATAACATTGTAGTGACTTTGACTTTTTAACTTTCTTATTTCAACCCACAATGTTGAAGATTTTGTATAAGCTTTGATAGCCCATGAGAGAAAAAAACATAGGATGCTTGCGGTTAACTGTAGGCCAAGGCAAGAGAATAATTTGAGGAGATAATCCTGATCCTGGGATTTCAACAGTTGACGTTGGGGTGGGAGCTTGGTTGGGAACTGCGAATGTTTGAGCTACTTTCTGAGGTTAGGGCTATGGAATAAAGATTGACCCAAAAATTCACAATTTCACTTGGAATAACTCTGACTAGATTCTGAACGTGTTATATGTGGAAGGAGCCAATCACAAGTTCGGTCTAGTATCTATCAATCTCTGCATCAAAACCGTGTGCAGTTCTGGTCACCACACTACAGGAAGGATGTGATTAAGCTGGAGTGAGTGCAGAAAAGATTCAAAAGGATGTCAGCACAACATTGTGGGCCGAAGGGCCTGTTCTGTGCTGTACTGTTCTATGTTCTACGCCGCTGCTGTCACTGAGGACTTGAGTTATAAGGAGAAATTAGATAGGCTGGGACTATTTTCCCTGGAACAAAGGAGGCTTTATAGCGCTTTGTAAAATCACGAGGGGCATAAGGTAGGTGGTCACAGTCTTTCCCAGGGTAGGGGAGTCTAAAACTAGAGGGCATTGGTTTAAGGTAAGAGGGGAAAGATTTAAAGGGGCTCTGAAGGGCATGTTTTTCCACACAAGAGGGTGGTATATGGAATGAGCTGGTAGATACAGGTACAATGACATGTCAAGGACATTTGGACTGGTACATGGATAGGAAAGGTTTAGAGGGAAATGGGCCCAATGGGATTATCTTAGATAGGCGTCTTAGTGTGGATGAGTTGGGTTGAAGGGCATGTTTCCATATTGTATAACTCTATGACACTGTGGCTCTTGACAAATCTTATGAATGTTTTACTGCCCCTTGCTGTTTCTTAGCTTCGGATAAACTAGTTCATATTCTTCATTTTCTGTACCAAGATCCTTTCTCAGATCAGTGTTTATTATGTTCTTTATTGCCATGGCAACCCTTTCCCCTTTTCCACTTTGTCTATTGCTTCTAAGAGTAAGTATGTGCAATATTTAATTCCTACCCTGGGTCAGTCTGAAACCATATTGGCTTTTAGATAATTTATTTCCCTTTCTGCCATCAATTTATCCAGCTTGTTGCAAATCCTTCATGCATTCCAATACATAGCCTTTAGTTTTGCCTTTTCACCATTCTCCCTGCTCTGATTGTAATTTAAAAGTATATTCTTACATTTGTGTGCACTGTCCCCGACACAATTACCCATTTCACTGCTCTGCCTTGTCCTGTCCCTTTACAAATTTCCCCTCACCAGAATCCTACAACCTTGTCACCACCAGCCCACCTCTCCCCACTAGAGTTTTATCTACAGCTCAGCTCGAGGCAACACCAGTCCCAGCTCCATTCAAATAAATCCTGTCCCTGTGGAACAGCTCCCTCTTTTCCCATTATTGGTTCCAGTGTCCCTGGAATTGATCCCCTTTTCTCTCATGCTGCAAGAGACTTTCTCAGGATAAACACACTGAATGTATGAAATATTGCAACAGAGTAATGCAGCATGGAAACAGGCCTTTTGGCCCAACTGATCCATGCCAACCATGGTGCCCACCATACTCATCCCATATCCATCTGAACCCTCCTACCCTTGTACTTATCCAAATGTCTTTTAAATCTTGTTATTCCGAGGAAACTCTGAATGAAATTTTCAGGTTGGTTAATGCTTCGTCATTATGTGCTTGTCACTCTCTCCTTCAATTTAAAGTGGTCCATAGAGCTCACTTGTCTAAAGATAAACTATCCCATTTTTATTCTGAGATATCTCCTGTGATAAATGCAATAACGGAGTGGCTTCCTTAATTCACAAGTTTTGGACGTGTCAGAGTCTTAAAAAATATTGGACAGAGGTCTTTCATACTTTTTCTGTACTTTTCAAAATAAATTTTAAACTTAATCCTTTGACTGCTCTATTTGGGATCGTTGGAGAAAAAAATATAACTTTGAAGGTTTCTGATTTACATATTCTGGCTTTTATTTCTCTTATAGCCAGGAGAGCAGTATTGCTTAAATGGAAGGAAGTTACTCTGCCTACTCATGCTCAATGGTTACGGAATGTTACGTCATACTTGAATCTAGAGAAGATTTGTTGTTCAGTTTTTGAATCTAATCTAGACTTTCAAACCCTGTGGGGACCCTTTTTGAATTATTTTCAAAATCTCTGATTTGGGGACTAAAACGCAGATATTGCCTGACACTGTTATGTTTTTAAAGGTTTTTCCTTGCTGTTTTTTCCATCTAACAGCTTCAGGTTTGGTAGTGGGAGTAGATTGTTTTATAATAAAATATTTCAATTTTTTTCTTCCTTTATTAACTAACTACTATATGTGATTATTGATTTAGAGTATTGTAATCCTAAGTATGATTTAACACAATGTATTCAGTAGTATTTTTACTCTCTTGATGCATGTACTCGGTATTTCTTTCATGGATTCAATAAAAATATTGTAATAAGAAATCTTGTTATTTGTACCTGCTTCAACTACTTTCTCTGGCAGCTCATTCCATTATGCACCACCTTCTGCGTGAAGGATTTGCACCTCAGGTCCCCTTTAAGTCTTAACCCTGTCACCTTAAACTTATGCCCTCTAGTTTTTGGTTCCCCTTCCCCGGGAAAAAGACTATGTATGTGCATTCACCCTATCTATACCCGTCATGATGTTATACGCCTCTATTAGGCCACTGCTCAATCTCCTATGTTCGAAGGAATAAAGTCCTAGCCTGCCCAACCTTTCCCTGTAACTCAGGCCCTCAAGTCCTGACAGTATCCTAGTAAATCTTCTCTGCATTTTTTCCTGTTAAATTCTGTCTGTCTTATAACAGGGCGAACAAAACTGTACACACCTTCTGGATATCCTCTTTGTTGCTATTCCATCAACCTGCAGCTGACAGGGATAGGTTCACCGGCTTCTATTCAAATGACAGTAGGCACAGAGTCATCAGTAAACACTTCCTGCACCCACAAAGTTGGTATATCCCTTGAGTTCCTTAGCACCACCATTTGAAAACAATCTTCAGCTGCCAAGACTCCAATCTCTGGAATTCTTTCCCTAAACCTCTCTACCTCACTTTTTCCCTTCTGATAGGCACACCTTGCAGCTTACTTCCTTGACTGAACTTTTCTTTCATTTACAGTATTTTTATTAATTCCACAAAGAAAATACGGAGCACATGATTCAAAAAGAAGATAAAAATACTACTATATACATTGTTAAATCATACTTGAAATCACAATACTCTATATTAATAATCAAAAATGATAATTAATAACGAACAAATTGGAATAATTTTATTATAAAAGAAACTAAACCCACTACCAAGACTGAAGCTGTTTAGTGAAAAAAAAGAACAAGGAAAAACCATTGACACATAATGATATCAGCCAGTATCTGTACTTTAGCCACCAAATCAAAGGTTTTGAAAATAATTCAAAAAAAGGTCCCCACAGTGTTTGAAAATCTACGTTAGATTCAGAAATTGAACAACGGATCTTCTTCTAAATTTAGGCATGACATAACATCCCGTAACTTTTGGTCACCTGCCTTCGAACCACCTCATATTTTGGTGCCAGTGTTTCACGTGGAACATCTTAACTTATTTTGCTATATTAAAGGTACCATAGAAAAGGAGGTTGTAGTTGCACATTATTGTGCTTCATTCAGGAGCTGGAGGTGTGACTGCCAGTGGTGGGGGGATAAAAACTGAGGAGCACAAAAGTGAACTTTCACAGAATCTTTACATTTATTCTCTTAAGTAATAGTCTACATATGTTATGTTATAATCAGTTCCACCTTCCCTGAGGTGCAGTAAAATGAAACATTCAACAAAAATGTAAATCTTTCAGTTTTCAGTTTTAATATTGTATTAATTAACATACGATAGAACTCTTTCTTACTAAAAGAGGCTTTTACAATACGAATCTGTTCAATGCAACAGAAACAGCAAATGTTAGTAGAGGGATCCAGCAACAGTAATGCCATTGAATGTTTGACTTCTTGTTAATCAATAATTCCTCTACCCAAATGAAAAACACCACAATGCTGGAGGAACTCAGCAGGCCAGGCAGCATCTGTGGAGAAAGAAAAGCAGGCAGTCAATGTTTCGTCTGCTTCTTTCCACGGATGCTGCCTGGCCTGCTGAGTTCCTCCAGCATCATCGTTTTTTTCATCCAGATATTCCAGCATCTGCGGTCCTTTGTTTCTCTGATTCCTCTACCCATCTCACCAACTCGTAAATATTGCTCTGCAACTGAAGACCACCTTCCACACTCTCAAAAACACCAATCATTCTTGCATTAGCTGCAAACTTACTATTTATACTTCCTACATTCACATCCAAATTGTTTGTGTGTGTGTGTATGTATATATATATATATATATATATATATATATATATATATATACACACACACACACACACACACCTTGACCAACACCCTCTGCCTCCTGTTTGGGTCATGTACAGACCAAAGCTATGAGGCGGTCTGGAGACAAATGCCCTGGCAAAATTCAAAATGAGCATCTGCAAATTAGTGATTGAGTGCCACTTGATAGTGCTATCAAAGGCACTTCTCAGTACATTGGTAATTGCTTGAGGGTGTGCTACGTTTAAATTTTCCTGCTCTGGGCAATTTTCTGAGTTGTCAGGGAGGTGTCAGTGCTTTCACTGCATGAGTAAAGCTTGGTTTGAAGTGGCTGGTTCTGGTGTACAAACTTTCACTTCTGTAGTCTGGAGGTTGCCTTGTCCTTGGTCTTTACAGCATGTGTTCTTTATGTCACATGCAATGAACTGAATTGACTGGAAGCTGATTTCTGCAATGGAGACTTCAGGAAGCCAAAATGCATTATCCACTTCGCACTTCTGGCTGAAGATGGCTGCCTTTATCACTCACATACTCGACTCTGCCTCCACTGAGGATGGGAATGTCCTTGAGGCCTCCTCCTCCTGCTAGCTGGGTCGTTGTCCATTCATAACTGGGTGTGGCAGGACTGCAGATGTGAACTTTTGGCTGTGGAATCACTGGATTTTACTTACTACTTAGGACACGAGTTGAAGCAGGAGAGGTTAAGAGTTTAGGGAGATAGTTCATGGCTCAGGAATAAGACAGCTGAATGAGCAGCTACCAAAGTGGGACAAAGAACGCAGGAAGTACACAAGAGAGCACTGTTGGAGGAGTGTAAAGTTTTACAGGGTTCTGGGACAGATCGAGGTTATGGGGATTTGGATGTGGGGGGATAAGGATTGAATTTGTTGGTGTACAGTCAATCAATGCTGACTTCTACGGGGTTGGATGGTATGAATTAGGATGAAGAGTATCAGAGTTTTGGGTGAGACCATCTCTGATGGGGGAAGGGGGGAAGCTGAGAAGCTGACCAGGAGGACATTCCAAATCAACTGGAATGAATAATGCTGAAATTTACCATCAATTGAAGTCAGGACACGTGGAATGATATTGGTCCTTGGAAACTGAAAGTGCATTGCCCTATGCAGTACACTGTTCCTTATGCATGGAAAGTCAAATTAACTGCTAATTATCATTACAAGCAGGACTAATAGGGAGTTTTATTTCATTCTACTACATGGCAAATTTAGTTATAATGTTGGATATTTTCTTTATGTGAATTCTATGTAGCTAATAAGGAAAAATACAATGTATATGATATAAATATATACAATTGGTTAACAGAGTGTTATCAATGCATGTCACACTTTAACAAAAATCTCAAGGGATAGATGTTGATTTTGTACAATATTGTAAATATGTGATGGAAAGTCCAACACTCAAATTATCTTACAATGAAGGAAAAGGAGATAAAAATCATGTGGGACATAAAGTAAGTCATTTTCTCTCCATCATCCATTGAATATAATTGTACAAAAACATGAATGACCCCTTGAAGTCTTATTGTTCGGAGCTGCAGATCTGTAATGACAGATGTGTAGTGACAGGGTAGTTGGCCTTCACACAGAGACAGGCAAGAAGTGATCATATTGGATACCCCACTGGTTTATCTGGCAGCAAATTATATAATGGGGCGAAAGGAGGAGGATTGGTGTTCTTTGCACAGTTAAAATCGCAGCTAGGCAGCGATGCAGCCATTGGCATGTATTGAGTAGGGCGTCCCTGAGGAGAGAAAGATCATTATCATTTCAAATGTATATTTTTGTTTCACAGTATATACAAGTGTGAATTGTACTGAGCTTGAAAATGTTTTATACTAACAGCTGTCTTTTTCTCATTGTATCTACATCCACCAGAGGCCATCACAACTGCAGTTATACTACCAATGAAAGGATGTCGAACAGCTTGAAATTTCTTTAATTATTTTCCCCGAAGGTCTAAATTCTGCTCTGCTTGGAAGGAAGAACCTCTAGCTAATTTAACCCTTGTGATTACTTGTAAGTTTTCAGCTCAAGTGATAAGGATGTTGAATTAAACAACGCTGTGCTAAATTGTTAAATGTTCAATGACAATTCAAAAATATTCAATTAACAAAGTCCTAAATACTGGAAATGACAATTTAATAAAATAATCAGCTCTACTTGTTCCACCTTGCTTGTTTACACACACTCTTTTCAGCAGTTTCTCAACCCAGTTTTAATATTTCACTAACATCCCACGTAAACACTGAATGGGATGAGCAATGAAGGATAGGATTAAAAGTAGATACATCCACAGTACTAACAACAATGTGCTGGAGGAACTCAGCAGGTTGAGCAGCATCTGTTGGGGGTGGGGGGGGGGGGGGTGCAGAGGAATTGTAGCCAATTCCTATGATGTCAGGTTTCAACCCAAAATGTCGACAATTCCTTTCTCCTCACACATGCTGCTCGACCCACTGATTGCCTCCAGCAGGTTGTTTGTTGCTCTAGATTCCAGCAGCTGCAGGCTTTTCTGCCTTCATATTGCATGACTGGTCAGAACCCTCTATCGTGTGCAAGATGAAAGAGTTATATTTTGCAACTAATATGAAAGATTCAGGGAAATAACCCACTTACTGATGCTATGATCTTTAAGGTGAAGGAAAATAAATCTTATTCACTGACCGTTTCCAGACAATGTAATGCCATTAACAACAAAAGGAATCTAAGATGAGGAAGTTTGGTTAAAACAAAATGTTTGTAACTTTTTGCAGATTCCTGTTTAGCTACATTGGAAGAGTCCACAGCTTTCTAAATGCACAGAATAAAAAAAGGTAAGATACCTGGCGCATTGTGTCCACTGCTTGCTCGTGCAGCAGGAGAGGTGCAGATGGAGATAGTATGGGCTGGGTCTCCAGCTGCTCCTTGGACTTGCATCTGGAATTTTGAATGTGGAAGAGCTGGAAACTAACCTCAGGTCCAATGAGAGACTCCTGCAGAAGAACAGGTAGATTATTTTGCAACACCAAAGCAGCAGTGATTGATAGTTTATTGATAGCTTAAAACTGCAAATACTCCAAATAAATACATGGTAAAATGCTGCAATTATGTTTTTAAAGGGGCATCACCTACAAGAAATAGCTAAGAAGATTTGATGACTGCAACATAAATAATTATGAATTCTATCAAAACATCCTTGAATAATTATGATGTTGACAATTTGGTAGCCTCACAACTCAAAACATGAAAAGGTTTCGCTGTATACATTTTATATGCCCCATTGAATTATCAGTTGTGACACAAGTAATAATTTTTATTGTTAAAGCTATGAATATTATTATAGTGATTTCCTGCAGTTCATTCAAATAATTTAACTTTATGTTCATTTAAGATAGGATCACACATCACAGAAACAGGCCCTCAGTTCATGTTGACCATTAACCAACTGTTTACACTCAACCAACACTAATCACAGTTTATTCTCTCACATTCCCATCAATTCCTCCACAGATACTACCACTGTATTGTGAAGGGTCATGGCTGTCATGTGACACCATTGATCACCTGGGTCGAAAGCCACATCACTCACTGTCAATCAAGGTCTGGCTCCACCCACCCATTAGTCCACACTTGACCAGTGGCCTCTGTAAACACCTTTGTACCTGGCCCTGAGCAATTGGCTTGTTTGAATTACCTGGGCTGGACCACCCAGCCCTCCAGTACTATAAAGAATGCAACATGTGCATGGTTCACTCTCTTTTGATTGCTCCAGGAATCATGAAACAACGCTGAAGAGACCATTGGTAAGAATGTGCACTTCCACAAGGGTGGCAGGCACCGTATTGTTTCTTCCTTGATTTGTTTGTACCCAGTTTGTTGTGAGTGTGTGTATGTGGGTGTCTGTGTGTGTGTTTGTGCGTGCATCTCACCCTTGTTGTGATTTCCCCCACGTTCACGATCACCCGTGCCTGTGTGTGTGTGTGTGTGTGTGTGTGTGTGTGTGTGTGTGTGTGTATGTATGAGTGCATTCGTTCCTGTTCATCCTGTCCCGCATTTGTCTTTGCGAATAAATCACATTAACTCCAAAGACTGTGTCCAGAGTCCTTGCCCTTTGAGACCTTATGAACTTGTCTTACAACAACCACACACCTACACCTACACCACTGCTTTTCTTCGGCATATGGGAGGAAACCAGAGCATCCAGAGGAAACCCATGCAGGTTCAGGGAGAATGACAGACAGCACAGGAGGCCAGGATTCAATCCAGGTCACTGCTGGGAACTATAACCAGGAGCTCCACTAGCTGTACCACAGTGGAAAGGTATTAATGCAGTTCTAATTGTATATATCTAGAATGGAATCTGTCTTCAGTTTATTAGATGAACTATTGCCTATGCCCCTGGACTGCTTTACAAATAGACTTTTAGCACTGGTGGCTTATAAACCCATCAGGCAAGATTAGGTATTAAACAATTAAGACCCACCCAGCTGTTTCTACCCTCTTGAAGCCAAATACTCCCAACACATTTAAAAGCCAATTTTGCAAGAAGAAGAAATTCAATGGCAAATGCAAAAAAAAGTCTGAATTTGCATTGTACAGATGACGATTGCAATGGAAACAGGCTATACATATATGGAGGCATCGTCAATGGACAGAGAACCAGCATTATCATTTCAAGTTAAATACCTTTCAGCTTGGACGAAAAGACGTTGACCTCAAACATTAGCTCTTCTTCTCCCTCCACTAAGTTGCTGAGTACTTCTAGCATCTTTCATCTTTATTATTTTATTGTGTCTTGGAAATAACTGATTGGATAGAAAGAGGGAATGCAGCAGATGGATTTCCGTTAGATATTGGAGAACCGGCTCCAGGAGGTGTTATTAAAATTTAGTCAAATGCTAATGTAACAACATGACTAGATTAGAATATAGAACTGCACAGATCTGCAAATGGCCCTTCAGCCCACAATGTCTGTGCCAACCATGATGCTAATTTAAACTAATCCCATCTGCCTGTACATGGTCCGTATCCCTCCATCCTGTCTCAATGCTTCTTAAAACATTGCTTTTGTATTTGCTTCCACCACCTCAGCACGTTCCAGGCAGCTACCATCCTGTGTGTGTGGAGAAAAAAAACTAGCCTCGTAAGTCTTCTTTAAACTTTCCCCCTCTTGCCTTAAGCCAATGCCCTCTGTTACTTAACATTTCCATCCTGGAAAAAAGACTTGGACTACTGACCCTATCTATGCCTCTCCTAGTTTTATTTACTTCTGTCGAGTCGTCCCTCAGTCTCCGACGCTCCCGAGAAAACAATCCAAGTTTGTCCAACCTCTCCTTATGGCTAGCGAGTATTTTAAGATGAAAAAATGCTGCTTGATTAAGACATATTTCTCTAAATGTGTATTAAAGCACATCAAAAAATACAACTTGATTTTAGTGAATCCAAGCATTCATCCTATAAATGTTTTGTCATTAACTCACTGCAGCTGAAATGGAAAAATTACCCTCATCTAAGATCAGACAATTCTTGGCAATTTTACATTTTCTTACCATATTTTTGAAGCTGCCAAGGATGGCAGTGGTGATGATTCCCAAAAGAAAGGCAGAGACATTTAGCGCCGTCACGAGCCAAATCATAATGTAGACCATGTGTACCTCCTGGCAATTCTTCACTCCAGCGAATTCAAAGTAATTGTTCAGATAATCACCACTATAAATAGAAAAGTGATTATCTGATGAATAATGTTCTATCAGATATGGGTTGATTCTGACCTCTTGATTAAGTGGCTAGGCAACTCATAACAGCCTGTACTGGAAGGAATTCTCTAAGGTAACCTTGATGGAGCAGCTAGAGTGACGTGTGTAAGCACTCAATGCTTTTTCAGTGTATTTCTAACTGGAGTGTCATGGGGTCACTTACAAAAGTAGTTATTGCTGAATGTTTTATGTTCATTGAGGTAAAGGTCATCTATACCTGAAAATAGATTTTTTTTTACAAGTTAGACCATCAAACATTGGAAAAACCCATACAGTGGAGTCAGTGGAGTGTTAAGCTCTTGCAGGGCATTAGTGAGGATGGTTGCAGATATGGCGAGCAGTAGGTTTCAAGTATCTGAAGAGATAAGAAAAACTGAGATTGTTCTTCTTAGAGCAGGGAAGTATCAGAGGTGATGCAAAAAAGATGTTCAAAACTAGGAGGGGTTTGATGGAGAAAATGGGGAGAAATTGCTTTCAATAGTAGGAGTAAAAAGTCATAGAAATACATAGCACTGAAACGGGCCCTTCAACCCACGGAGTCTGCACTGACAACCAACTGCCCATTTACATTAACCTACATAAATTATAGTTATTATTCTCCCCACATTCTCATCCATGCCCCCTAGATTCTGCCACACATTTAGTTGGCAGTTTACAATGGCCAACTATCCTAGCAACCCGCACGTCAATAGGATATGGGAGGAAACAAGAGCATCCAGAGAAAACTCACCTGGTAACAGGGAGAATGTACAAAATCGGACAGGATCCAAAGTCACTCTTGGAAGTGACTGACTGTGAGGCAGTGGCTCTGCTGAACTGTGCCACTGTGTCACCCAAGTCTCCATTCTAAAATAATTGTCAAAGATCTACGAGTGTTTAGAGAGGCAGTGGTGCAGGAAACAATGAGATTGTTGCGATCTTAGCTTGTAATAGTAAATTTTTAAGACAGAGCTCAACTGAGAGAGTTCAAAGAGGTTTAAGATAGGTTTGAAGTGCAAGTATGTAATTACAAGAAGCATCCGTGCACAGTTGTGAGAAACGATCTAAACTCAGAAGCTGTGGAGCCCATTTGGATAGATGAGAAAGAACATGGTCATAGGAATATTGCACAAAACCCCCATATAGTAGTTACAATGTAGGAAAAGTGTAAATCAAGGAATTAAGTAAGATTAGTGTATTAATAATGGATGACTTTAATCTTCATGTAGATTGGGTTAATCAAACTAGAAATGGTAGCCATGAAAATTAATTTGTGGAAGAGTTTTCTAGAGCGATATGGTATGGAGTCAACCAAGGAACAGGCTATATTGGATCTGGAGACAAGTCTAATAAATGACTAGAGGTTCAACAGGAAGGAGTGATCACAGTATGATAGGTTTTGCATTCAGTTTAAGAGTGAAAATCCTGGGGCAAAAACAACTATGTTAAACACAAATGAATGAGCACAGAGCTTGCTAAATCGGACAGTGCAAGTACATTAGCAATGGCAGACATTTAAGAAGATAATTTATCACTCCTGGTTACAATATATCCCATAAAGGAGGAAGGGTTCTACATAGGGGATGAATCAACTATTAGGGAAGGTACTAATTTGAAAAAATATACAAGGTGGCAAAAATGAGCAGTAGGTCTAAACTTTGGAATAAATTCGGAATCCAACAAAGGAGGACTTTAAGAAATCAAGATAAACAACAATAAACATAAAGGAAAACTATCAAGAAATATAAAAACTAACAAAGAGCTGCTTTCAGTACATAAAAAGGAATAAGATAGATATCTTTATTAGTCACATGTACTTCGAAACACACAGTGAAATGCATCTTTTTGCGTAGAGTGTTCTGGGGGCAGCCCCCAAGTGTCACCACACTTCCAGCGCCAACATAGCAAGCCCACAACTTCCTAACCCGTACGTCTTTGGAATGTGGGAGGAAACCAGAGCACCCGGAGGAAACCCACGCAGACATGGGGAGAACGTACAAACTCCTTACAAACGAGCAGCCAGAATTGAACCCAGCTCGCTGGTGCTGTAATAGTGTTACGCTAACCACTACACTACGAATAACAAGGTCAAACTGTGGGAATGAGGCTGGAGAAATAATTATGGGTATAAGGATGTGGCAGTTTAAGTGTTAGTCTTTAGGACAGAAGATACTAAAAAGATGCATTAATAATAAAAAAAAGGAGCAGAATTGAATACCACCAACATTACTAGAAAATTAGTATTAGGAAAGTAATGAGATTAAAAACAGATAAATCTCCAGGATCTGATGGTTTGCATCCTGGGATGCTAAAGGAAGCAGCTACAATGGGTGTGGTGGTTTTAATCTTCTGAAGAAGTACCTGAAGATGGAAAAACAGCCAAAGTGATTTTCTTATTGAAAAATGGTGACAGGGAAGTGGTGAATATCTATTGGCTGTGGCCTAATGGCTATTGCTGGGAAAATGTTAAAATCAATTACTCAGGAGGTAATAGAACATATGGAAAGTCATAACGTGATCGAGTCAGCATGAAGGGGAAATCATGTCTGACATATTTATTAGAGTTCTTTAACAAAATATCAGCTGGAGTGAACAGAGGGGAATCAATAGATATAATATATTTGGATTTTCAAAAGGCATTTCACAAGGTACTACACAAAATATTACTTAGATATGTAAATAGTTTAGGAAGTAATAATAGCACGGAGAGATGATTGGCTAACCAGAAGGAAGCAATGAGCAGGGACAAGGGGGTCAGATTCAGGTTGGCAAGTTGTAACCCATGTGATGTCACAGGGATCAGTCCTGGGACCACAGTTGTTTACAATATTAATGTTTTAAAGGAAGGATGTGAACGTACTCTGGTCAAGTTTGTGGATGATACAAAAGTAGTTGAGAAGGCAAGTTGTGAAGAAGATACAGTTTGCAGGGATAGGCACAGAAGTTGACAGAAGAAGTATAATGTGGGAAAATGAGAAGTAGTTCTCTGTGGAAGGAAGAATGATGAAACAGATTGTTATTTAAATTGTGAAATACTGTAGATTGCTGCAGATCAAAGGGATTTGGGATCCTCACATATGAAACATAAAAAGCTAGTGTCTCGGTGCAGTAGGCAATTGAGAGGGCTAATCAAATGCTGGCATTTATTTCGAGGGGGTTGGAGTATCAAAGTAGGTAAGTCTTACCACAACTACACAAGACATGACTGAGGCCGGGTCTTGATTGGTGTGAACAGCTTTGATCCCCTTAGTTAAGGAAAGATATATTATCATTGGAAACAGATCAAAAACGTGATGATGCTGGAGGAACTCAGCAGGCCAGGCAGCATCTGTGGAGAAAAGCAGGCGGTCAACGTTTCGGGTCAGGACCCTTCTTCAGGACTGAAGATAGGAAAAGAGGAAGCCCAATATATAGGAGGGAAAAGCAGAGCAGTGATAGGTGGACAAAAGGGGGGAGATGGGGTGGGCACCTGACAGGTAGTTGCAGGTAAGAGATAATGATCGGCAGGTGCGGGGGAGGGGACAACAGATCCACTGGGGATGGGTTAAAGGTAAGAAGAGAGAGGAAAAAAAGGTAGAAAAAAAAGAGGCTAGGAAAGGGAAATAGAGAAGAAGCATGGTGGGGGGGGGCGGGGTTGTGGGGAAGGGGGGGGGGTGGGGATTACCTAAAGTGGGAGAATTCCTATCATTGGAAGCAGTTCAGTGATGGATATGGAGGGATTGTCTAATGAAGAATGGTTCAAAAGGTTGGTCAACAATTTTTGGAGTTGAGAAGGATGAGAGGTGATGTGATTGAGGTGATGAATGATATGTGGTGGACCTGCTGGGGTAAATGTTAGGAAGAAGAAGTTTCCCCCTGAGGGAGAGTCTAGGACCTGAGGTTATAACCTCAGAATAAAGGGGCACCTGTTTGAGAGTAAGAAGAGGAAGAATTTCTTCTCTCAGAGGGTGGTGAGTCCTTGGAACTTCTTGCACTAGAAAGCCTTGAAGACAGAGTACTTGAATATATTTGAAGCTGAGATTGTTTTACACCAGGAGGTGAATCAAGGTTTATGGAGAAAGGCTGGGAAAATGCACTTAAGGAAAGCTGCACCAGTCACAATCTGACTGAATGGTAGAGCAGGTTGGAAGGGCTGCAAAATCTCTACATTCCTCCAAATCTTAACTCTTGCTCATCCCTGAATTTGAACTCACCACCTTTGGCAGTAATATTTTCAGCTAAAACGAGCTAATACTCTGAACCTACCTCTTTAAATATCTCAACCTCTCTCAATCTCTTTCCTTCTTGATGGTACTCCTGAAACCTAGATCTCTGATCAAGCCTTTGACCATCCGTCCCAATGGTTCAATGTTAGTTTTTGGAACCATGTTGGGATGTTTTGCAATTCTAAAGTTGTCATGGTTAATGTTATTGGTATTGGTTTATTATTGTCACTTGTACCAAGGTACAGTGAAAAACTTTTCTTGCATATGGATCGTACAGGTCAATTCATCACACAGTGCAGTTGCATTGAGTTAGTACAGAGTGCCTTGAGGTAGTACAGTTAAAACAATAACAGTACAGAGTAAAGTGTCACAGCTACAGAGGAAGTGCAGTGCAGGTAGACAATAAGGTGCAAGGTCACAACAAGGTAGATTGTGAGGTCAGAGTCCATCTCATCGTATAAGGGAACCATTACTGGGCTAACAGGTGCCTTAACTACAGACAAATGCAATTGCTCTTTGTGTACTGTTCTAGTTCTCATTCTAGCACTCTTGTGGCCTGTCTTTGTCAGTTTTGAGTCTGTTTTTGCCAGCATGAAGACAATTTTGGCTTGTGGGCATATATTACTTAGGAAGTGGATTGAATCTCTTCCGAAGTTGGTTTGCATGTAATCAGTACAGCCAGCAGAGAGATGAGAAGTCCATTAGTCTGAACTAGTTTCAAAAACCCTCATAGATATAAGAGCAATATTGCTTTACCCAATTGATTTCTGTAAAACAATTATCACTTTTATTTCTACCCTTGGCTTGGCTTTTACTGTCAAAGGCTTTGGAAGTTTTCCATGTTTGAAAACTATTAAAACTTAATTACCAGCTATTAAAAATATAAAAAATAATAAACTAACATGAAATAACGTAAAAATTAAAAAAGATATATCAAGCAGTTCTCTTCAATTCAGATCAATGAAGAAGCTGGCCCTGTGACAAATCTAACCAGGTGCAGCTTGTTTGAGCAAATTCCAACGTCAGAGAACAATCATGAAAAATGCCGAAGACAACTAACAGCAATATTGGGATTGTACATGGAAACCATGAAGTTGGTGCTAGTTATGTGGGTAACTGCTAATAAATCCCCACCAAATCCCAGAATAAAAAATCTAGTATTGATATTGGTGACCATCAATCTACTGGTTCACATAAAATCCAAAATGGTTCACTAAGGTTCTTTGGGGAAGGAAATCTGTTCACTTTATTTGGTCATGTGTGCATGTGAATCCAGACCCATGGCATTATAGTTAATCAAGTGCCTTCTAAAATGGCCTAACAAGCAGTTCACGGCAATTAAGGATGTAGAAGAAATGATGTTGCCGACATCCCAAAAACAGACTTCACCCTTTCTCACCTTTTCTGTTGTCCTCCAGTACTACTTGGACGGCGCAAACACAACCAATACATATATGAAAAGCAGAATGCTCACCTTGCGCAGTTGTACAAGTCACAGCAGTAGCAAGTGTTACTCCGCACTTTCAGATCGCAAGATTCTGTGAGGCTCTGGCATGGCACCTGTAACCAATGGAATAGTGAGGTGGTGTAACACAGCTGCCTTGGTTTAGTAGCAGAAAAACTGAAGATAAATGTTGTTGACAAGCATCATAAAATTTATATGATTATGTGCGGGACTGAAGAATGTTAAACATCATTACCACAGTAGCATTGCCATGTACTTCTGACAGTTGGAGTTAGTTACAGAGCAGTTCTGTCAACACCCATGTTAATTACCTACTTCAGCAAGTCTGCTATTAGAACATAGAACAGTACAGCACAGGGACAGGCCCTTTGGCCCACAAAGTTGTGCCGAACTAGTTAAACTAGTAATTAAATGCCTAACTAAACTAATCCCTTCTGCCTGCACAATGTCTGTATCCCTCCATTCTCGGCACATTCATGTGCCTATCTGAGAGCCACTTAAATGCCTCTATCGTATCTACCTCCACCCCCACATCCGGCAGTGCATTCCAGGCACCCACCACTCTTTGTGTAAAAAAAACTTGCCCTGCACATCTCCTTTGAACTTACCTTAAATGCATGCCCATTTCGACCCTGGGAGAAAGATACTGGCTGTCTACTGTATCTATGCCTCTCATAATCTTATAAACTTTTATTGGGTCTCCTCTCAGCCTCCGCTGCTCCAGAGAGAACAACCCAAGTTTGTCCAATCTCTCCTTATAGCACATGCCCTCTAACCCAGGCAGCATCCTGGTAAACCTCCTTGGCACGCTCTCCAAAGCCTCCACATCTTTCCTATAATGGGGCGACCAGAACTGAATGCAAATGTCGAGATGCGGCCTAACCAGAGTTTTATAAAGTTGCAACATGACTTCCTGACTCCTTTGGATAAAAGCAAAACTTCCTGACTCCTTTGCTTCCATTAGAAATCACATTAAATCAGCAGCCAGGTAGGTGATTCAAATCTGTGGCATGAATCTGAGATGAAGGAGACAATACTGGTGGTGAACTGTCCCGTATCCTTCCTCTCAACCCAACCCCCTTTCCCTGCCAGAATGCAATTTTAATTTGAGTGGGTCCTGACTTACATAAGCAGAACTTGACATTAGTTTGAAGCCAGTTAGAATGACCACACCGCTGGCAGGTGTGAAGCCAATATCAGGGGGTATGGAGGTAGGGTGGTAGAGGTGGAGGGTTTGAGATCACCACTGGGGACTGACACTAGTGCCTTTCAGGGATTTCCTGAAAACAGTTTTGTTGGCAGAGTAGACAACACCAGATTCATGGACGTCTTATTGAAATCATCAGGAGACAATATTTTTATTCCATTTGAACTTGGCTCCTGCTCCTTTGGGGCAGGTGGCCTTCCTCTGCCTGAATTCAAAAGGTAAAATTAGTGGCAAGAGTGACGAATGGGGTGTTGGTGGTGGGGGGGAGGCGGGGGGCGGGGGGAGTTGTGATACCATGATCCAAGCCCACACAGTCATCGTCGACACTTATCTACACCATTCAGATTAGGCAGAGGGTTAAAATAAATCTATGTGGCTTCCTTAATAAACTTAGTGAAGTGAAAGCAGATGAAGCACTAACAATAAACCACTTCGGTAGGCTGATAATTCTAAAATGAAATTCTGCCTGTGTAGTTTTCTTTTCAGTGACTAACATCCTCCAGCCAACTCTACCTCCTGCTGTCCACCCTATTACAGACTTTCCCTTTTCTTCTCTTCTGCCCTCGCTTCCCTCTCTAGATCTCTTTATCTCTAACCATTCCCAGGTCTGACAAGGCCTTGACTCTCCTGTTTCTCATGATTGGCAAGGTATTTTCAGCAATTCTGGCCTTTTCCAGCATCTGCACTATTTTGCTTTTGGTTTTATATAAATCAACGTGCAAGCCAACATTGAAAATAGATATGCCAAATTAAAGACATGTGAGATATGTTGATGATGTTCCTTTGATATTCTGCCCATTCCAGTAGGGGGGGAAAGATTGCTCTAATACTTCAAATTCAGCAAACTGCTATGAAGGAAATCTTAAAATCCTGGTGAGGCATTTTATTGTTGCAGCTTCTTATGCTATTCATAAACCAGTCATGTCGTTCTAGCTGGTTTTGATAACCCAACCATGTACCAGGGCCAAAGCGAGACATCACACGACCTGGGAGAATGGCACGCGAAACAATGCAAGAGGAGATGGAACAAAACTGAAATAAAACACAGAAACCAAGATGAATATATGGGAACTGGCAGACATGAGTCTAGCGAGAGACACTGAAACAGAGTGGCACTCAGGGTGAATTATACCATTTAAAGAATTTGGGAGCCTGTTATCTTCTGCGCACACAAGAAAAAACTGTAAAATGTAGATAAAGTCACATTTCATACATGGCTATGTGCATATGAATGTTGTTCACATGTGACTAGGGTTTTACACATGCTAGTCATACGTAAATAATTTTTGTTTCAGACCTTTTGTCTAACCGTCTGGTTACCTCAGTAATAGATCTTTGAGCACAGATCTTTTGTAACTTAACACCTTCCTCCAGATGTGGCAATAAATACTTGTCTCTGACATGCAACAAGAACTTGACAGGCTGGATTTCCTCAATGTTATAGAATTTGTCTGATATCTACAGCTTGCTTCATCAGCTTTTCGTCGTTGTCCCATGCTCTCTGGAAGCCCACACTCAGAGCCAGGGCACTTCCAAAAACCATGGGTGTGGAGGGAAGGGGGAAATGTAGCTTATCCCTACCACTTCCTTTCATTACAATCTTTGCACGCTTTCAAATTGTGACTGATGTATGGCAGATACTTCAAGCACGCAGTGACGTCTTGCTTTGTATCTCACTGCGTGCTTGAAGTATCTGCCATACACGATACCTGCACTGTATTTTCTCTGTAGCTGTGACACTTCACTGGATTCTGTGTTGTTTTACCCTGTACTACCTCAATGCACTGTATGATGAATTGAACTGTATGAACGGTGTGTAAGATACTGTGCCTCAGTACGTGACAATAATAATTAACCAATATTAAAAAACTAACTCAATCTATTTTCAAAATGTTACTACCGAAGTATATTCAATCATTTCAAGAATTGATGTCCCATGATTCATTCCACTTACACTCGTCAGATAATTCTCATAAATAAAGTTGTGTCCACTGGTATAATATTGGCATCTCCCTGCATGCAGTGGTCTTAGGTCCTACCAGATGCAAAAAGAAATTTTTAGTTAAATGTTATCATTAAATCAATTTCAGAACACTTCATACTTGTTTCTTTAGACAATTTTTATTTAAACATTTTTAAAAATTCTTCTCAGTCATAATCATTGTTTTTGGAACCCATATTTATTTGCCTTTCTCCCACCTCTAGAATACTGATTTCAAAACCCCTTCATACTGTGCTAGTGTCAAACCTCTGCTGCTCCATGTCTGACCTCTAGATCACTGGAAAGCTCCCAGGTCTTTTAATAAGGTGTAATGGGATCTTTTGTATCCATCTGAAACACTGGTGAGGCAGGCAGAGCCTAGATTTAATGGCCTCAAAATTCGATCATGTTACACAAAGTTTATGTGTGCTTCATCATTGAACTTCTATCAAACAGAGTAAGGTACTTGTTGCAAGGGCCAGGAAGTCTGTGATCTTCCCTCTGGATCCTCCATGTATTTAACATGTGGAGACAGCTGGATGTGTGCTGGGGCATACAACATAGCACACACATGTTGATATGCGACTTAGTTGATTTTGAGTAAATATGACCACTCTTGCAGAAGCCATCCTTCACAACATGAGGGTGTACCAGGGGACGTGCGAGAGAGTTCCAGCCTAAGGCATCAGGCACTGGGAGGCAGTTTCAGGCATGTTTTCTGCCAACTGCTGCCTCCACCCTCCCTCCCCAGACCGCTCACCCCCATGACACCCACAGTCCAGACCCATTACCTATTTGTTTTCCTCTGCTTGTTCTGTAATAGTGTATCAGGAGGAGGAAGGACCTTTATATAAGGCCTGTCACATTGAGAACCCCTTGATACTGAAGAATTGCTAGGCTGATGTCTCATTTAAGGAGTTGGGTGGTGGTCCATTGGTAGGTAGTGCTGCAAAGGAATCACTAAACTCTCCTGTTCTTTGAGGATTAACTTGCCGGTTCATTGTTCTTCAAATGACAGAAAAATATTACTCACAATGTTTATGGCGGTGAAGACTCCATCCACGATCACACAGAAAAATGCTCCAATAACTCCAAAACTGAGGAAGATAATGGCTGCAACCAACTGTGGGAGCAAGGAGATGGAAGCAAATGAAGATTAATAATTGCATGCAAGTCATTTTCATTTGGAACTCAAGATTTAGTGGAAATTTCTTTCTAAAACTAAATGTTTAAACAAAAGAATACTCCAATTTGGGCTTTGTCAACTACATTTAGCTTGCACTTATATGGTATAATCTACAAAATATTTCAAAATGTGTCATATAGATGTAGCTATCAATTGTATAGTTGGAGGTTACACAGATAGGAAGGAATAGAACTAAGAAGTTATTGGTGCATGGGAATGAGAATTTTAAATTTCAGGCTTTGCGTGACAGAGTCAGAGTAAGCCTGGGGGTTTAGAACCAATTGATGATTGGAACATGCTAAAGTGTGGGGCTTAGGCAGTACTTGAAGATTTGCAATGTAACTGAGGATGGAGGCTGTCCAGGTGCATGGGACCGCCACCGCCTGCAGCTTCCTTCCAAGTCACACACCTTCCTGACTTGGAAATACATTGATGTTCCTCCAACATCACCGGGAACTCCCATCCAACAACCCCGTGGGACCACCTTCATTAGAAAGACTGGAGTTGTTCAAGAAGCTCACCACCACTTTCTCAATGAAGACAGGTAACAGATACAGACTTTGCCAACAAACTCCATAATCCCATAAGAAAATGTTTGGCAAAGACGCAGACATAAATACGAATTTCAGCATCACGTGGACTGAGGACAGATTAGAAATAAGTGACATTATTGAGGCGAAGACAATGTGGGCAATCTTCATACAGGGAAGTTCAGCATTGTCCTAACACGGAGGCCCTGAGGGGCATAATCAGCAGTACCTTCTACTCCAGGTCCCAAGGAAATTATTATCCCACCTGCCCCACACCCCTCCAGCCCAATAAACCCACCTCTCTATAGCCCTGCACATCGGTGAGCAAACAATTTGGATTATTAACAATAATCCAGTAGTTTCAAGGGCCTTACAAGCTTTTCAATTCCAAATTTATTTAATTACTTGAAGTTAAATTCCCAGATGCCATGATGGGATTTGGACTTGTGTGTCCTAATCAATAGTCCAGCTCTCCAGATATCGGACCAATAAGTTAGCCTCTATTCCAACTACAAGGCAGCAGAGAACATTCCTCATTCAGAGACCTGCAGTCTCAAGGTTGGCCCATATGACTAAAACTAAAACAGCAACTACAGGAGAGAATATTGAATTGAAGTCATGTGGAGAGAGTAAAAGGAGCTGAAACCAGAGCATTAGCCACTGTGTTCTTTCTGGTTCCTGCCTGTAGGTTTTTGTCAAAGTTGTACTGAGTGCAAAGATATTCTGTGGCTCAATCTCGGAGCTACTCTGGGGGAGTATTCTTTTGGAGCTTGGCACTACCAATTCCATCCCACGTTACAGTGCACAAAACTTGGGCAGCACACTCCGGAGAAGGTGAAGTGTCCTTTCTTCAACCTAACATGGATGGATCAGCTAAATATGCTGCTCTGTCTGAGGCTTTGTGCTTCCTTTTAACTGAAGTGTGTTGTAATGTGATTTGCCCTCTCATTAACTCAGTGTGGATAAATGTCACCATCTTTTCACGCAGCTGTTTTTACTTCAAAGGATCACAGGGTGATGTAAGGGCCCTTGACTCTGAACGTCCAGGGGCCCAAGGATTCTTTATCCATTTAATAACCAGTTCTAATGTCTGTTTTGCATTCTTCCCATTTATATTTAGTCCATTGAGACAGAGAATTTGAATTACATCTGTATCACTTGGAGAGGAATGTCTATATGATGGTGTTTATCTTGGACTCAGCTATCCCCTCCTGATCCATTCAACCACCTCAGGAAGCTTAGGCAAGCTTCCCACGGTTTTGTCATCCAAAGCTAATAACGTTCCCCGTTTAAAAGTTCAAATGAAATAGTAAATGGCGACTTACGATGAATATCGGTCAATAAACAGGAAGATTAGGGAAAATGCAGGAGGAAATTGACAAAGGCAAAGAGAGGTTACAAAAACAGATCAGCAGGTGCAATTAAACTGCCTAAAACATTTGATAATGCATGGGCCTTGCTATTAGCATTCGACTATTTTGCAGCAAGGAAACCTAAAGGTTTAATAAAAGCAGAGAATGCCAGAAACATCATGTAGGTCCAGTGAAGGGTCTCTGATCTGAAACATTATCTCTGTTTCCCTTTCCATGGATGCTGACTGCCCTGCTGAGTGTTTCCAGCATTTTGGTCTTATTTCAGGTTTCCAGCATTTGCAGTTTTTGTTTTATTTTCAAATGCGCGATTTTCAATGTACTTGCTACATCAGTGTAAGGCCTGGGTTTTCTAACTAATCAGCAGGCATGATGACAACACACGTGTTCTCCTTGTAACTTCACTGTGTAAAGGGTGATGAGACACGTGCAAACTATAGCTGGTGGGGATGGGGAGGAGAGGGAAAGGAGTGCAACCTTGGAAGATGATGATGAAAGGCTGACCCTATACCAGTGCTGCATGAGTTCTGACTGGTTTCCCTTACAACATTCAACCATCAGCCCTCAAACTTACATTAACAGCTCATTCTGGTTAAAAGTCCACTCATCAAGTGTTACCCAGGGGCTCTAAAAGATCATGTAAGGGCACAGAACATAAGGTATTATAGCATTTGTCTTCACAAAGGATTACATGATATGACATTACACTAGAAGTTATAGACACAATTATAATAGAGAAGATATATAAAAAAAAGCATCAGTAAATGTCGAGATCCCCTGACTGTTGAGAGAAACACAGAGACATTGGTCACCAACCAATACTGGGAAGATTCAAAGGGAAAGGAATAAACCAAGAAAAATTGCAGGTCTTTAGTGATAGGAAGTTATTTGAAATCACTTCAATACAGAAAATTAGATGTGACTAACTTGACAGAACTTTATGATGAGGCAACAGAAAATACTGATTCAGAGAGTGAAGTAGACTTTCAGAAGGTGTTCAACAACAGAAATCCTGCAGTATGTCTTAAAAGCACATTTCAGCCTATGTAGAAGTGGAACAGCTGACAAGTACTGGTTTGCATTTCTGCATTTGCTGTATAGGAGGCTTGTTTACGAGGGTGTTAAGCCAAGGCATTAAGGGGAAAGTTGTGGGACGGATGCAGAATTGGGTGTCAGGAAATAGAGAGAGATTGGACTTTTTAAAAATCATTTTTGGAGATGTGAGCTCCAGGTCAGCATTTATTGGCCAGCCATAATAGACTATGAGAAGTGATGATTGGCCACCATATTAAACCACTGCAGTCCACCTGGTGCAAGTAATCCTACAGTGCCTTTGGATGGGAAGTTCCAGAATTCAGAGCCTGTCGCGATGAAAGACAGAGAATCTGCTTCCAAATCAGAATGGTATGTAACTGAATGGTATGTAACTTGGACACGAATCTGCGAGTGACGGTCTTCTCATGTGCTTGCTCCCCGTGTCCTCAGAGAGAACTCTCCTGTATTTCTTTGAGGAGTATGGGATTGCTTTTCCATCCTCAGAGGTGCTGCAAAGGTGCTGATCCAGGACAGTGGGTTGGAACATAGAACAGTACAGCGCAGGAATAGGCCCTTCGGCCCACAATGTTGTGCCAAACTAAGCTAATGATATCTAATTCCTTCTGTTTGCATGTGGTCCATATCCCTCCATTCTCTGTACATTCTGCCTATCTAAGAGCCTCTTAAATGCCTCTATCGTATCTGCCTCCACCACTACCCCTGACAGCATATTCCAGGCACCCAACACCCTCTGTGTAAAAAAACTTGTCCCGCACATCTCCTTTCAATTGTCCCCTTCCAAGGTTGAACCTTTCACAAGATGTGTGTGCAATTATTCCCTGAAACTGTCAAAGTACCTGTATTGCAGGAAACAATACCTCACCAGAGAGGCTGCAACAAAACGAAAAGGCTGATAAATCATCACCAGGACTGTTTCTGTGATAGGTCAGGTAGGAAAAATTAATCGTTTCTTAAGTTTTTATGTTACATAGAACACTTACAGCACTGTACAGGCCCTTCGGCCCACAATGTTGTGCCGACATCTTATCCTCCTCTAAGATCTATCTAACCCTTCTCTCCTACATAGCCCCCTATTTTTCTATCATTCATGTGTCTATCTAAGAGTCTCTTAAATGCCCCTAATGTATCTGCCCCCACAACCTCTGCCGGCAGTGTGTTCCATGCACCCACCATTCTCTGTGTAAAAAAAAAACTTACCCCTGACATCCCCCTTATACATTCCTCCAATCACCTTAAAATTATGTCCTCTCGTGTTAGCCATTGTCGCACTGGGAAAAAGTCTCCGACTGTCCACTTGATCTACACCTCTTATCATCTTGTACACCTCTATCAAGTCACCTCTCATTCTCCTTCTCTCCAAAGAGAAAAGCCCTAGCTCGCTCAACCTATCCTCATAAGACATGTTATTGGATCCTTTGAAAATATTCTGTTGAATTGGGTCAAATGGAAAATCTTATTGAATCCAGCAACTTATAAGGAATTTTTCAAGAGGGGGAAACAAGTCTATTAGCCTGCTCTGTGGAAAAGAGCCAACATCAAGAGACCATGCGGCAGACTTAGGGCAAGTTCCACAAGTTCAGGCTTTGTCCAATTTACACACGTGGGCTGTGGGCTCCTTACTCACGTAGCAGCATTCATTGTCCTGGGGAATAATACTGTCCCGATACTATTGCAAGAGACATGGCTCTCCAGGTAGTATCTGTCGTGTCTGAGTTCTTTGAGTAACCTTATGGGTGACGACCTGAACAGAATAATCTTAAGAGACTATTTATTGTGAGAACTCTCCAGACTAGGTCAGCAGGTCTTTACAGAGGACAGTTGATCTCAAGATACTGTGTTTAACAAAGTAGTGGCCTTAAAACAAAGTCACCCCTTTGCAGACAATAGTAAATACGCAATGCTCTACCCCATCCCTCCACCCTGTTAGAAATGTCACAAACCAGCAACAAAAGAAACACACTGAGCATGATTCAGTGTTAAAAACTATTTTATTAATCACTACTTATGATAATACGTAAAATAAAAGTTAAAAAAAAATGTTAGTATGTTAGAATTCAAAAATGTTAAACCTCGAACATTAACCCCAAAACTAAACTCTTCGTGTGTGTGTGTGACAAAGTCCAAAACTCCCAGTTCCGGAATGGTTCTTAAAGTTCAGTTCCGCAAGCCATAAGGTGAAACATGAGCAAGGGCTTCTTCAACAACCACCGTTGTCTGAAGATAAGATGTAGATGTAGAAAAACATAGAGAGAGTACATACGAAATCCAAATGTTCCTCGATGGAACCCAAACGACACTTCAGTGTTTACTCGGTAGTGACTTCCTCACCCCGAAAAGCATCCGAACCGTGGTCGTCCACACACAAATACCTGTTTCCTTCTACAGGTCAGCAACAAAGTGAACTCCACCGGATTACTTCCAACTTCCATACATGGATTTCAGTGGCAAACACAGTTATTGTTTCTCATCCATCGATAGAGAAAACAAGCAGGCTGGTGTCTCTCTCCCTTCTCTCTCTCTCTCCTTCTTCTTCTGCCTTCTTCAACAACGACATTACGTCCTTTATCTTCTATTGACGTAAGCACGCCCCACACACACATACACACACACTCTCTATCTTAAAGGGACTTTCACTGAGTCCGTAACAGAAATAAAAGAATATTATTTACATACGCCATATATAACTACACATTTAACCTTCATTCCCCCCGGACCTCCTGCTGGTGTGACCAAAGTCTACATGTGTTAGCCTTGCTGCATGCTATGTTAAGCTTGCCTCAAAAGGTTTAACACATTAAACTCCAATGTCCTTTCCAGTTCTCCTTGGCTTCAAAACCTGCATAACCAAAGATCGTGTTTGGTCTTATCCTTTCCGGCTTTCACTGACTTAGTTTCATCTCCATCTTCTGTTCCCATGTCCACCTTTATCTGCCTGTGTGCTGGTGCTGCATCCAGAACTTCCTCCTGGTTGTGAGGGTATAAGATCGAGACCTGCAACGCATCAGGCTCGGACTCAGCTGGTGATGTGTATGGTGCCCATGCCCCTGAACAGCACTACAGTGGGGGGGTCTGAGCTTGTTCTGACCTGGCTACGTGGTGACTGAATATTCTACCTCAGTTGTACTTGAGACCACCATCCATTCTGAGCTCAGTAACGTGCAGTCTAATACCATGACAGGCAACTCAATTTCTTGAAAATTGGACATAGCACTGCATGTCAATATTGTCATTACCTCACCCTAGAATGTGTTCACCACTATCTTGCTGTTGCTTAATGGGATCTTCCTGAACTTTTATCTATATGGGTTTCTTCCGTGATTGAACTGCAGTCTCCAAGTTCTGGCCATTCATCTTCACTGTGGCATAAGTGCCATTTAAACTGTAGTCCTCATCTTAATGGTGCATAGAGCACCCCTTCATGCTTGCTCCATAAACCTTCCATATGAAGTCTAGTGGACAACCATTGTTTGCGTTTGCCATTTTTTGTTTTCCTTTGCAGACCAGCACCATGTGTCCTACTTAGGCTGTCAAACTGTTCTGGATCATGAAATGGTCTTAGCGTGGAAAGAGGCCATTTGGTCTGTTGATATTGTACTGAATCTACACTATGTAATCTGACATCCTGTTGCTCTGCAAACTCTTTCCCTTCAGATAATTCTCCAGCTCCTTTTGAATGCTACAAATGAATCTGTCTCAACCACTACTCTTGAGCTGATTGGTTGCCCTGACAACAAAAATAGGCCATCCCACCTTTCTCAAAACACACAGTGAAATGCATCTTTTGCGTAGAGTGTTCTGGGAGCAGCCCACCAGTGTTGCCACGCTTCTGGCACCAACATAGCATGCCCACAACTTCCTAACCCGTATGTCTTTGGAATGTAGGAGGAAACCGGAGCACCCGGAGGAAACCCACGCAGACACAGGGAGAACATACAAACTCCTTACAGACAGTGGCTGGAATTGAACCCGGGTCGCTGACGCTGTAATAGTGTTATGCTAACCGCTACACTACCGTGCCTGCTGTTGTTATCATACACGTTGTTTTGCTCTCAGCATGTACTCAAAGCTGCTTCCTGCAACAAGCAGAGATGTTTATGTTTCCAAAACTACTTCCATGGCTGTAACCAAATTATGTCTTTTCAATTGTGAGCATTTACAGTTTGGCCTGAATATGCTCACTGGCAAAGCCCCAAATGAATAATTTCTGTAGTGCCTGATCTGGGAACATGATAAATTCTTTAATTGAACAATGAAGTCACTGATTGTTTTGCTTAGTTTATGTTGGTTCCAAATTCGTAATTTTCAGAAGTTTCTGAGGGCATTTTAATGGCTCTGTAATACTGCAACAACTTTGTTGACATGAGCATCAACCCGACCCTGAGGTCTCAGCAGATTAAACATGTAGCAGGCCTATTTCTGTTAGAGATGGTTTTTTTTTTGTTGTTCCAGTATTAGCTTCTTATCATGATTGTCACGAACCAGCAACAAAAGAAACACACTGAGCATGATTCAGTGTTAAAAACTATTTTATTAATCACTACTTATGATAATACGTAAAATAAAAGTAAAAATGTTAGTATGTTAGAATTCAAAAATGTTAAACCTTGAACGTTAACCCCAAAACTAAACTCTTCGTGTGTGTGTGTGACAAAGTCCAAAACTCCCAGTTCCGGAATGGTTCTTAAAGTTCAGTTCCGCAAGCCATAAGGTGAAACATGAGCAAGGGCTTCTTCAACAACCATCGTTGTCTGAAGATAAGACAGAGACGTAGAGAAACATAGAAAGAGTAAATAAGAAATCCAAATGTTTCACAATGGAACCCAAACGACACTCCAGTGTTTACTCGGTAGTGACTTCCTCACCCCAAAAAGCATCCGAATCGTGGTCGTCCACACACACAAATACCTGTTTCCTTCTACAGGTCAGCAACAAAGTGAACTCCACCGGATTACTTCCAACTTCCATACATGGATTTCAGTGGCAGACACAGTTATTGTTTCTCATCCATCGATAGAGAAAACTAGCAGGCTGGTGTCTCTCTCCCTTCTCTCTCTCTCTCTCTCCTTCTTCTTCTTCTTCTTCTTCTTCTTCAACAACGTCATTACGTCCTTTATCTTCTATTGATGTAAGCATGCCCCACACACACATACACACACACTCTCTATCTTAAAGGGAGTTTCACTGAGTCCGTAACATGATCACTATTCCCTATTACCTCCAATATTTTCTTCATGGAAGATTGATTCCATTGTTATAAACGGGTACCAAATACTTCCTACATCTTCACCAATCTCCTGACGTGGGCTGACCTAACAGTGCAGCCAGTTGTGCTGTTGAATCACTGCTCCAGCTACCTGGGTTCTATCTGGACCTCTGGAGCCATTGGAATACGTAGGTTCTCCCTGTGACCATGTGGGTTCCTCCCAAAAAACTGAAGAACTGCGGGTTTGTAGGTTAATTCTTCCTGGTGTAGGTGGGTGGGGTTTATGGGCACATGATAGAGATTAGGTCACAGTGAAATTGTAGATAGGTGCAAAGGGAGGCCATTTGGTCTATCGTGTCCACACTGGCTCCCTAACAGAGCAACTCTTTAGTTCCACCCCCACCCCAACCCCTTCTAAACCCTGCAAATTATTCCTCACAATATATTTATCCACTCTCCTCTTGAAGGCCACAATGGAACCTATCTCCACCACACCTGCAGCAGTCCATTCCAGAGTCCAAACACAGGCTGCATTAAAACATTTTTCCTTGTGCCTCCATTAATTCTCTTCCCCTTTATTTTATATTTTATTTATACTTATGAACTCTTGCCCTTTAGCTTATGGTAGTTAGGGAAAGGAATTGATGGGATTGCTTTGTGAGTTGCCATAGACTTGATGGGCTGAACAGCCTTATTCAAAGTCGTGAGAAAAATAATAAAATGATACAATAAAAATGTACGCAGCTGTATCTTGCCTGTCAAAAACTTCACAAAGGCTCTGCTTTCAATGTCTCGGGACTTGCTATGCTTACTTGCAAGGTTGTCAGACTCACCTGATCCCACATTCTAAGCCCTAGACTTTTCATAGCTTTGCCTTCTCATTGCCAGTTTTGCATCTGGATTCTTGTGCAGCCTTTGTGGATGAGGAACTAAACAGACTCTCAAACTCAAGAGCAAACTAACTGTTTACTCCAAGGGGCTCTTCTCACTGGTTCAGGAAACCTCTACTGGCAATTACTACCTCACAGAGAGAAGTGAATCACATCACACTGTACTTAATGCAGCAGCAATTTCAATGCTAAATATACAAGAGTATCCAGGTGAAAACATGACAAGTCATTCCTATTCAGGGATAATAGGCAGACGTTCCAGCGAGGAAACAACTCCAGAGAAATTGCCATTGTTTTTAAAAAAGTAATTCTTCATCCTAAACAGCCAGCTCCCCTCCACATACCTTGCCCCCAACCCTAGAGTCTTCTAGCCAAATACAGCACAAATATTGCAAATACTTTCGATTGTCCTCAAACACCTACCAGAGAGGAATGGACTCACTGGCTAGCGGATGAAGGTTGTAGAGAGGAACAAAGACCGTAGTTATAGAGTTGGAGGAAAGTACCTCTAATTCAGAATGCTGGAGAAGCAGCAAGATAAATCCAAGATTGTGCTGGGATGAAAGATATAACAGTGAGGTTAAATTGGTTGTCATCAGCATGTACACACAAGCTGGTGATGTGTTTTCAATTATGCAAGAACAAGAGTTGGCTAAATTCAGAAGTTTCCAAACATTTACATCCTCGTTAAAAATGGATTTTTAAATCACGAGAACAGCAATGCTGTAGATATTGGCAAACATAATTACATTATTTCAACCCAACTTCAAAGAACTCAATTTCAAATCAACTTTGAAGATGCTCTAAGTTTAACCTTCACCATTCCACCCATCCACTGCATTTAGCTGCCAGATTATCAAGGGATGCATTTACGCCTAGGCCTCACTGTTATGTAATAGTTTGAGCCATGTGTTGGAATTAGAGCCAATAGACATTTAACTCTCAGTCACAACAATTACACACAGAGCTTTACAGAAGGACACCGACAAGGATTGAAGTTACACTGAACGTGAAGTCAACTTGTTTTTATAACATCTTAGTTTCACAGAGTGATAGGAGGAGCAGGGTATGGCCAAGCCTTACACTTCCATCATCCTGTGATCTCCTTCAGATTTTACTTCATTTCACCCTTTTGCTGACACTGAGATTATTCCCCTCCGAGGGCTGAAAGTTTACCCCAGCTAATGATTCCTGCTGAGGTTAGACAAGGGTCAGACATCCCATCTGGAATCCCAGAGGCAAAGGTTGGGAGATAAAATCCCTCCAGGTTTCACCCAGTGCTGTCGTGATTTCTGACATCAGATTTCTGAACGGTCCATGAACCCATGAACACTACCTCATTATTCCTCTTTTGCATTTTTTTTTGGTAACTTATAGTAATTTTTATGCCTTGCACTGTACCTCTGCTGCAAAACAACACATTTCACGACATATGTCAGTGATAATAAACCTGATTCTGACAGTTCGCCCCCAAGTTAAAGGAGATTTTCAAATAGAGGGTAAGGGAGAGTAAGACAGTTTTGGGAAAAAAGAGCCCTAAAACAGACGAGCCCAAACTAGCTTCAGAGAATATGTCAAGATTTGAATCAAGTCAAATTTTGTAACTGAATTCCAGCGATACTATTGGGATGAATCTCCTTGGGACCTCTCCTAATGACCTGGTGATCCTCTGACTGAGAGAAAGAAGGAAATCTGTATGCCATTTCGTTAGAACCTTCGTGATGATAGTGAGTGTACTGTCCAAGAGCTCTAAACTTAAGTCATACTTTAAGTTCTATCTGGCATAAGTATCTACGAGTACCCTCACACTAGGGAGATTATACTGCATCAATGTACACTTCAAGGACTAGTTTACTTCACTACTTTAGTCTCTATGGAAAGGTCTAGCTGTCAATAATCACTATTTCAAGCGGCGGGTCCATCCTCTCAGCCAAGGAGAAGATACTTCCAGCCAGCAAAGCAGTTCAAACACAGATTATTTTATTTTAAATGAGACATGTTTAATTCTAATAAGTAATTCTTAACAATGACTTGTAACTTGCAAAGGATTTCCAAACACAAGTACAATTCTTACAAGCTAAAAAGTCATACCAACAAGTTGCAGACAGACAGGTCATTCGTCACAAAAACCAAAGGCTGAGGAATGAATTCTTGGTCTCCTTTCTGTAACCCCTTCTCTCTGTCATTCCCCCCTAACCTGACTGCTTTCTAACATTTATACTGTTTTTTTCACTGAGTCAGCATCATTGGTGTGTGATGGTTTTATGTTAAGAGGCTGAGCAGGGAGTATTGGTTAGAAGTTTAACTTAGCAAACAACAAACATCTTGAACCTTGGACAGTTTCTGCTGTTTTTGCAAAAGGGATTTTAGCTTAATGAGCAACCACTCCTTGACCTTTGGACAGGTCATGCTGCTGTGTTAAAAAGCTGAGGTTAGCGATAAGCCTTTTTGGGCCCTGGAAAGTGAATATCCATCACACCTTATGCTGAAGTTAAGTTAGGAGAATACCTTGTGGTCCCAGTCTGTGTGTTTTCAAAGAAAACCTCCACAAAGAATTTGCTCAAAAATACCCAAACATATGTTCAGAATGGAAAATTCACAAGCAAGTTCAGGACTAACAGGGGAACAGAACTAAGAACAGCTTGCAGACTGCAGATTCTGTTAAATATGTTTTGCTGTCTCCAGTAACTGTTCTTCCTTTAAATAAAATATTCCTTGTCATATTCTGGGAGTTCTTGATCAGTCACATTCTATGATTATTTCTGTGCGACTCACGCTAACAACGTGGTGTTGGCAACACCCTCTGACCTGGAAATGTTTGATTCTTATTAGTACTCTAGTACAATGAGATGGTACCAGATGGAACTACAGCTCTTAATCCTGCCCCTAATATTTAAGTATGCTCTGATTTTAACATTCAATACAACAGAGACCAGATTCTTAGTTTTCCAATAAGTGCAAATAAGTTTACACGCATATGGGTTCTATCAGTTTAAACTACCTTATAACAAAAACTGTTGTGCTTTCAGCATAAAATTTCAACACAAGTGTCCAATCCAATAACCCAGCTACCCCAGCACAAAGTCCTTGGGATGTTTTGGTAGGTGAATTGTTTGCCCATATCCATTTGTCACTGACTGCTGTTCACTTTGACCAGGTTGAGCTGCAGTGTTCCAGTTCTCTAGCAGGGGTTATATTGCATCCTCTGTTAACTTATCATTAATTTCAATCTCTTGAACCTCTTCCACAGTCTTCCCAAGATGACACCTGTTCTTTAGGTACATCACTCCTTCCTCTGTCTTCACCTCACAGGATCTAGACTGCAGCAACTGTCTGATGACTGCAGACCTCTGCCATCTTTCTGGCTAGTGTCATGGTTGGATACTGATGGAATTAACCTGGTTTAAGGGTGACAAGTCCATTGCTGTCCTGTTCCTGCAGGGAACTTGCTTTCTTTTCTCTTTTCCTCTCTCTGCTATTCCAGCTGAAACTTTTGCCTTCAGCGATCTTGCTGCATTGGCCGTGTTGTTCTGGTTCAGTAGTTATCAGTCTCCAGCCTGGGCTTCAGTTGGTATATTTCTACGTGCCAAGGTTCTGTGGCAGACACCCGTTCTTCCTCCTTTTGCCTTTCTCAAGGCCGATGGCTGTTTTTACAGCATTCTCCATTGGACTGTGGATAGTGTGATGATCATGTGTGAGTGAATTCGACAAACCTGGCCATAACATCTCCAGCAAATTGTCGGTTGATGTCCATTACAACCTCCTCTGGAACACCATGAGTAGGAATATGAGCCTTCACCTTCCGAAGGATGGCCAAAGATGCAGTTGGGTCCAGGTTGCCTATTCCCAGGAAGTTGAAAAAAAAGTCGACCATTACTTGGCCACAGCCACGTATAGATCCACTGCTACCTTCACCAAGGGTCTATTCAGCTCTCATGTTCAAACACTGCTCTTTCTGTTACTTTACCTCCATAGAGCAGTACACATCACAATGTTGTGTGGAGCCCATCACTTCTGTGTTCATTCCTGGTCAGTGCAGTGATCCATGAACTTTCCTTAAACTGCAACCGCTCCCAGATTTGATGAGTGCATGTGCTTTAGCGTTTCACTCCTCCCCGCTTATCCATCTCTAACAGCAATCCCTCAGCAGGAGTGAGCTAGTCTAAAATGTGGAAGTACAGGCCAAGACTGCCTAAGAGCTCCTGATGCTTCACTGGCTATCCTTGCACAACAACTGCATGCATTTCTAAAGTGTTATATCATCAAATGGTTTTGGTACAAATAAGTCTTTCAGCACATTCACTTGTTCCATCTCTGCATCTGTTTTTCCTGCAGGAAGATACGTACAGCTCAATGTGTCTGCAATGTACTGCTTACTGCTCTCTGTATGGAGTTTGCACATTCTTCTAGTGACCACAAGGGTTTCCCCAGGTGCTCTGGTTTCCTCCCACATCTCAAAGGTTATTTGGCTACTGAAGGTGCCTGGGGGCGAAATATCAGGAGCTGGTATTGGGCGTGAGTGAAAGAATGGGATACAGTGAAATGTGAGGGAATGGGATTGTGCTGAGAGCTGGCATAAAATTAATGGGCCAAAAGGTCTACTATGTCGCAAGGAAATATGAAAAACTGAGAATCTTGTATCACATATCTGTAAGCACAGGGTGAGCTGTTTATGTCTCAATGAGGCTTAGTGGAAATTCTTCATTGAAATGGCTTCAAAGTGTTTGTGATCAGTCTGCACATGTACCTGTTTCCCATACATGTACTGGGGTGACCTCTCAAGCCAAGATGTTACAGCCAGCAGCTCCTTTTTAATTTGAATGTAGCATTTCTCAGCATCTGACAGAGTTTAGTTGACATACATTTTTGGTTGGCCATCTTGCACGACAGCTGCTCCAGGACCTTCTTCCAAGGTGCCTCCTTCTGAAACTTCCACCAGAGTTCAACTCCCTTCCTGCTTTTTCCATAAAGTTCTGAATTGGATCTGCAACCTCTTCAACTCTATTCACTTCTTCCTTTTCCTCTATGTCTGGGTTAGATCCTGTTACACTCTCCCTCACACGTTAGACAACGTGAATTGGTCATGCCCCTTCATTAGTACTCTTCTGCTTGCTACTCGTCTTCCCCACTCTGCAATAGGATGTAAAGTGATTCATCCCTTTGAATCCATGGCATTCCTTCCCACAAACTGAATACAAGAAGATGAATCACTCCTACTGCCATTCATAACGTTTACCATAAGATTTGCAGATCATACACTGTTGCTGTTCTTTCCATCTGAGCTTCTGCTTCACTGTATGCGGGAGCATTTTATAGCTCACTATCCTGGCTTTGGGTAGTTCTGACAGGATTTGACAGATTTTGCAAAATCCCAGTCTGTTTCCCTAACAGAGGCTCCTAGAATTCTGCATACGATTTTGTTACAGATCAACAAGTCCCTCTGATTTCTGAAGTTGCAATTTGCTGCCAGCAATTTCAGTTCAGTCAAGTACGTGTGAAATGTTTTCCCATACCTGGCATCTCCTGAAAAACTTGAATCTGTCCACTGTCTCATTGTGTGGAGGGTTGCTGTCATTGCACAAGGCTTTGAGACCTTCTGACATCTCACGGTGTGCCTGATTGCTCAGCAAAGCTCTCTGTGTTGGTGTCCAACTACATTCTCCAGCACATGTTCTTTTGTTTCCTCCCTTTTATTAACCATTGCCAACTCAATAAGAAAGAAAACTTCTTCCATTGCTTCCAATCATTTAGCAACTTGCTTGCCTCAGAATGCAGCCGTTTAGTGGATTTTATTTACACCACCCTTCAACATGCAGGTCAATGATGAATTATCCAATGAAAGAAAAGCAAGTCTGGCATTGCTGGACACTCAGCTCGTGCCTACCTTATGCTTTCTTACTGAGGTTACAGTATCCAGTCACACGGCCGTCAGCACCCCACTGTAATGTCCAAATCCCAAGTCTGTCTCTTTCAAGCCTCCTTCTCCATCCTCTTTCTCCCATGGAGATATGTGTCATAGAGACATAGAGACATACAGCATGGAAACAGGCCCTCTAGACCACCATGTCCACACCAACCATCAACCACAATGCCCCTCACTCATAATGCCCAGAAGCACCAGTGTTCCTTGCCAAACCATATTTAAAGTCAACATTTGGTTTAAACATTTAAAGTTGGTTACGAGCCTGCAATGTGGTCATCCTCCGCCTCAGCAACACCTTCTCACCTGGAAACACTTGTTGAACAGGCTGCAAATCGAAGTAATCGCTGGCATTCTGTAGGAAGGGTTTTCATACTAATTCTATATGTGAGTCACTATCCATACCTAATTAGTGATGATCATGCTAACAGTACCTGTGGTATCTGTGGCTTATTTATCTTTGCTGTCTCACAATTGCACAACTGCAATTAGGGTGCAGAAGGGTCACTGGAATGCTGCCTGGATTAGAGGGCATGTGTTACAAGGAGAGGTTGGACAAACAAGATGGCATTACATCTCTTACTCCTTTACACTGTTACTTCATTGTAATGGGATGAATGTACTTAAAACAGAATAAAAATGAATATAATTCTTGAGTTGTATCATAGGATCCTTTCTTATAATATTCTAGTAACACTATGCACCCCTTTTTAACCTCCAACTCTGTATTTAGAATTACTAATTATACATTTTGATCCCTAAGGCTGGGAATTTGAAGGGCTCCATGCAGTTCCATTTACATCTGCCACAAGTAGTGTGGTAAGGTATTAATATTTATCAGTCTAACTTATTTTCAATCTTTCTTAGGGCATTCTGCTTTCCATTGAGTAAGTACTTTGGCACAATCTGCTCTGTGTCCTGATGTCAGATCTATGTTAGACTCTTCCTCCCTTTTGAAATGCAGACACTTCTGTGTTTTATTGCTTAGTTTTGCCATATATCAAATATTTCAATGAAATCACAGTTCTATCCTCTGAAAGATTTCATGAGATGTTGCAATCTCTTCCCATGCAATTCACAGGGGGGCTAATGAAGATGAAGTGCTGGAATCGAATGTTGCTGGCAGTAACTCCAGGCTTCAGCAACACAAGCAATGCTAGAATTCTGTGAAGTGTTCTCACCCTCAGAAATTGCAGGCACTTCATTTGTCTTCTTAGTTCACTTGCATAGAATAAGTGATGGTTTTTGAGCAAATTTCTGAAAGAAAAATGAACTGGAGTCCAAACACATGGCTGTATTCAGATTCTGCCAGAACCACTATGGAAATAGTTTAACCTCCAAATTACTTTCTCAACTTGCAGCAACTTTCCTCAGTACAAAATTAAAGTAAATTTGCTTCTCAGCATTTCTACAACTCACTAAGTATCTTTCCAATAGCTTATGTTGTAAAGTTCAATCCACAGGCTGCAAGTCCAAGTAATCACTGGCATTCTGTAGGAAGCGTTTTCATACTAATTCTATATGTAAGCCATTATAATGTTGCAGCTCTATAAAACTCTGGTTAGACCACACTTGGAGTATTGTGTTCAGTTCTGGTTGCCTCATTATAGGAAGGATGTGGAAGCTTTAGAGAGGGTGCAGAGGAGATTTACCAGGATGCTGCCTGGATTGGAGAGCATGTCTTATGAAGAAAGGTTGAGTGAGCTGGGGCTTTTCTCTTTGGAGGGGAGGAGGATAAGAGGTGACTTGATAGAGGTGTACAAGATGATAAGAGGCATAGATCGAGTGGATAGTCAGAGACTTTTTCCCAGGGCGACAATGGCTAACATGAGGGGGCATAATTTTAAGGTGATTGGAGGAAGATATAAGGGGGATGTCAGGGGTAAGCTTTTTACACAGAGAGTGGTGGGTGCGTGGAACGCAGTGCCGGCAGAGGTTGTGGGGGCAGATACATTAGGGACATTTAAGAGACTCCTAGACAGACACATGAATGACAGAGAAATAAGATATCTTTATTAGTCACATGTACATCAAAACACACAGTGAAATGCACCTTTTTGCATAAAGTGTTCTGGGTCAGCCCGCAAGTGTCACCACGCTTCCGGTGCCAACATAGTATGCCCACAACTTCCTAACCCGTACGTCTTTGGAACGTGGGAGGAAACCGGAGCACCCGGAGGAAACCCACGCAGACACGGGGAGAACATACAAACTCCTTACAGACAGTGGCCGGAATTGAACCTGGGTCGCTGGCACTGTAAAGTGTTATGCTAACCGCTACAGGGCTATGTGGGAGGGAAGGGTTAGATAGATCTTAGAGCAGGATAAAATGTCGGCACAACATTGTGGGCCGAAGGGCCTGTACTGTGCTGTAGTGTTCTATGTTCAGTACCCACACCTAATTAGTGATGAGCATACCAACAGTACCTGTGGTATCTGTGGCTTATTTGTCTTTGCCGTCTCACAATTGCACAACTACAAAGAAGGTACAGAGAGGTTTCCTGGAATGCTGCTTGGATTAGAGGGCATGTGTAATAAGGAGAGGTTGGACAAACTAGGGTTGTTTTCTCTGGAGGGTGGAGGCTGAGGAAAGACCTGACAGAAGTTTATAAAATTATGAGAGACATAGAGTAGACAGCTGGAATCTTTATCCCAAGGTCGAAGTGTCTAATACTGGAGGGCATGCACTTAAGGTGAGAGGGAGAAAGTTCAATGGAAATGTGTGGGACAAGTTTTCGTTTTACACAGAGAGTGGTGGGTGCCTGGAAATGTGCTGCCAGGGGTGGTGGTGGAGGCAGATACAATAGAGGTGTATAAAAGGCTCTTAGATAGGCAGATGACTATGCAGAGAATGGAAGGATATGGACCATGTGCAGGCAGAAGGGATTAGTTTAATTAGGCATTATTAGCTTAATTAGTTTGACACAACATCATGTGCCATAGGGCCTTTTCCTGTTCTATGTACACAGAATTTACAGCATACAAATAGGTCATTTGGCCTGACAAGTGCCCTGATGCTTATACCCCCCATTGCCTCTCAAGCAAGTTCTGGCTCAGATAGTACAATGTAGACCATTGATTGATGAGCCAGAGGTCATCGTGATGCTCAATTGCTATCTGAATGTTTCCAGCATCCCGGGTTGCTGTTTTAAATTTTAAAAACTGGAATTCCAAAATGAAGCCCAGGATGCTCGAAACACTCAGATAGCAATTGAGCATCACGATGAGCTCTGGCTCATCAATCATTGGTCTACATTGTACTATTTTTCTGAACCCTGACTCTCTTACGCAAAAGATCCTGACCATCCACATTCTCAATTAACATCCAGGGGAGAATACCTGGATTTTTGAGACAAATTTCTGACAGGTTGCAGTCTTTGTCAGGCCTCATTGCCTGTGCATGGTGATGTCCCATTTCTGTGGGAGAACCCACCAACAGACACACAGAAACTTGAGAAGCTCTATAGCAAGGAGACAACCACTGCATCAGGAGACAGATGGCAAGGAGCTTTAAACATGGTCCAACTGGTTCCAACTGAGGGCATCAACTGAGGTCAAAGTCTTCAGATAGGACTGACAAGAGAGAGAGAGCAGACTGCATCATCCATTGGGAAGACATATTTACAAGTCTACTCTCACATTCACGTTCACATTGGACTTCAGAAGTGTTGATTAGCTATGACCACTCCCCACCACCCCGCCCCCCCAAGTGCCATGTTTCCTCAAAAAGCTTTGTGACTCCATCCTCCATCTTAATTCAGATTCAGAATCAGGTTTAGTATCACTGACGTATGTCATGAAATTTGTTGTTTTGTGGCAGCAGTACAGTGCAAGACATAAAAATTACGATTATTTTATACTTATAACTATATTATTATTAAATGAATTATTGTTATTATTAAATGACATTATATAATATTACTACTATTATAATAAAAATTCCCCTCCTCCTTCTTTTCTGGCCTCCTGTCATCCTGTACCTCCTCCTCATTATCTCCTGTCCATATCCATAGCCATCTCCTCAACCTCACCCCCCTCCTCCTCGTTCTCTCGTCTCTTCACTCCCTCACTCTGACCTAGTCTCCATTCCCTTTCTACACTCCCTCTGACCCCACCCCACATTTTCCTCCAAAATTGCTCTGCCTTTTAATCCAGTTCTAAGGCGATTCCTTCAGCAAGCACTTGTTGAACATTGCCTAGATATACCTCTCTCTGCGAAATCTTAGGAAATGCTTTCATACTTTAAAGAATCTGGATAACTTTAAATCATTGCAGTAGCAAAATAGAGCTATCATTACAAGGCATTTCAATATTTTTACAAAAAGATTGCTTCCTGCTGCATCCTTGTGCAACGTGGCAAAACTTTGTGGTATTCATTAAGATCAACAGATGAATAACAAAGCCAGATGTTTAAGGAACTATTTAAGAATACTTGCACCAAGTATATTTGTGCCATCATCATTTCTGAATACGGTTTCAGTAGAGGATTCAATATTTTTTTCAGAGCACATAGCAGAACAGCGGTGTCTGTGAAGCATCTCTGTCATCACCTTTTTGAACTTTGCTGTGAGTTAAGAGATTGGATTATGTCCCTCCCACCTCCCCGTAATAATAAATGAAGCATTACATAAAGAAAACATTCCCTTCAATATGTATTATTTACAGCATTGGAATTGTATGAATAATATTCTGCATAGGAAGTTGGATGAAGTCTACGCACTACAGCTTTACTGCAATGAGATGTTCAGTGTAAACAGCCGTTGTAGGTGCCCTTTTGACAAATCATCAGGGGGAGAATGTGAGCTTTCAGAATGTTCTGATGCAGGGTCCTGGGCCTGAAATGTTAACTGTTTTTGTTTTCTGCAGATGCTGCCTGACACACTAAGTGTTTCCAGCATTTTCTGTTTATTTCGTTGTTAAATATTTGTCAAATGTGTTTTAATAAAGATTGCCTCCTGTGGAGGTGTTTAAAGAAGCCACAGATTCTTTAAATCACAGATTCCTGAAGATTCATTAGTCAGGGGATTGAGTTTAAGAGCCGCAAGGTAATGTTGCTGCTCCATAAAACTCCAGTTAGACCACACTTGGAGTATTGTGTTCAGTTCTGGTCGCCTCATTATAGGAAGGATGTGGAAGCCTTAGAGAGGGTGCAGAGGAGATTTACCAGGATGCTGCCTGGATTAGAGAACAGGTCTTATGAGGAAAGGTTGAGCGAGCTGAGGCTTTTCTCTGTGGAGTGACGCAGGATGAGAGGTGACTTGATAGAGGTGTATAAGATTATGAGAGGCATAGAGGCACCAATAGCCAATACCAGAGGACATCCATTTAAGGTGAGTGGAGGAAAGTTTACGGGAGGTGTCAGATAGCATTTTTACACAGGGAGTGGTGGGTGCCTGGAATGCATGGCTGGGGGTGGTGGTAGAGGCTGATACAATAGGGACATATAAAAGACTCTTAGATAGGCACATGGATGTAAGAAAAATGGAGGGTTATGGGCTGTGTAGGAGGGAAGGGTTAGATTAATCGTGGAGTAGGTTTATATACATCGGCACCACATCGTGGGCCGAAGGGCCCGTACTGTGCTGTACTGTTCTATATTCTATTCCTAAGGAATGTGTTCCATGACTAAATGTGAAGATCCAAAGTGATTCTTCTTTTCTCTATGATTTTCTCTAGCTTATTGGACAAAGGTTTCCAAATAAGTGGTCACATTCTTTATCTACACAATATTAATAATCATTCCACATCCGATCTAAGTAAAACTTTGGGGCATGCTTTGAATGAACAAAGTGATTGCCTACTACCTTTGAATGGAAACACCTGCATTGTTTTTCACTATTGTTTTCCAATATTGTGTGGGTTTACTTTGTATATTGGTATTGGTTTATTATTGTCACTTGTACCGAGGTACAGTGAAAAGCTTGTATTACAAACTGATCGTACAGGTCAATTCATTATACAGTGCAATTACATTGAGTTACTACAGAGTGCATTGATGTAGCACAGGTAAAAACAATAACAGTACAAAGTGTCACAGCTACGGAGAAAATGCAGTGCAATAAGTTGCAAGGTCACAACAAGGTAGATCGTGAGGTCATAGTCCATCTCATTGTATAAGGGAACCGTTCAATAGTCTATATATTGAGGCCTTGTTGTTAGGCAGTCCTCTGGGTCAACTTATCTCTGTCTTAAATGGGTGATACCTTATTTTTCAACAGTGGCCTTTAGTTCCAGAGAGGAAACACCTTAGAATCATACAGCACGGAGATAGTCCCTTCGGCCCACCAAATCCATGCTAACTATCAAGTGCCCATTTACATTAATACCAATTTTTAGTCTCCCCCACATTCCCATCAACTTCTCCCTCCCCCAAATCCCTATTCTATCACTCACCTACACTCCAGGGGCAATTCACAGTGGCCAATTAACCGTGGCCAATTACCCTACCAACCCACGTCTTTGGGATATGGGAGGAAACTGAAGCACCCAGAGGAAACCCAAGTGGTCAGAGGGGGAGCGTGCAAACTCGACACAGACAGTACCCAATCTGCTGGAGCTCTGTGGCAGCAGCTCTGCTGCACTACCATGCTACCTCTTCCCTATCAAGAACTCTCATAATCTTGTATGTTTCAATCAAATTCCCCTTCACTCTTCTAAAATCCAACAGATACAAACCTATTCTGTCAAAACTTTCTTCATAATATAACCCATCCATTCCAGGTATCAGTCTGTTACACCTTCTCCACACAGGTGTATTAACATCCTTCATGAAATAAGGAGACCAGTCCTGTACACTGCAGTCCAATGAATGCTCCGCATAACTGAAGCGTAACTTTCCTACTTTTATATTCAAGTCCCTTGCAATAAATAATATTATGTTAGCTTTCTTAACTACTTGCAGTATCTGCATACCAGCCCTTTGTGAATCTTGCACGAGGACACCTGAATCCCTCTGCACCTTGGAGCTCAGCCATGTCTCACCAGTTGTCTATCTTTGTGACATCAGCAAATTTAGCAACTGTGCCCTCATCCAAGTCATTCAAATAAATTGTAGCAAGTTTTGGTGCCAGCACTAATCCATGGCACACAGTTAATTACATCTTGTCAGCTAGAAAACTAACCACTTATGCTGCCTTCCACTCCCTGTTAATCAGCTAGCCTTCTATCTGCACCAGTGTTATCCCTTACAACATAAGCCTTTATTTCCCACAATAACCTTTGATGTGTCATCTTTTCAAATGCCTTCCGGGAATGGAAGTACAGTATACCTATCAGTTCTTCTTTATCCACAGCAGATTTTACTTCTCCAAAGATTGTCAAGTGGCAAAGTTGTGCTATGGGAGCAGACCAATGTTTTGTGGATGTTTAATGTAAGGCCCATTCACTTGTACGGTTGCTACACTACAAGAAAGATGTGATTAAGCTAGAGAAAATGCAGAAAACATTCACAAGGATGTTGCTGGGACTGACAGGCTTCAGCTACAAGTAGAGAATGGATAGAACATAGAACAGCAGAGCAGAGGAACAGGCCCTTTGGCCCATGATGTTGTGCCGAACTACTTAAACTAGTAATTAAATGCCTAACTAAACTAATCCCTTCTGCTTACACAATGTCCATATCCTTCCATTCTCTTCACGCTCAAGTGCCTATCTAAGAGCCTCTTGAATTCCTCAAATTTAGGCTAAGACTGTTTTCCCTGGTGTGAAGGAGGCTGAGGGGTGGCTGTATAGCGGTATGTAAAATCATGAGGGGCATAGATAGGGTGGGGAAGTCTAAAACTTGAGGGCATTGGTTTAAGGTGAGGAGAGAAAGATTTAAAGGTAACCTGAGAGGCAAGTTTTTCCACACAGGGGGTGGTGGGTATATGGAACGAGCTGCCAGAGGAAGTGGTAGAGGTGGGTACAAATGCAACGTTTAAAAGGCATTTGGACAGGCACATGGGCCAAACGGAGGCAACTGGGATGAGCTTAGGTAGGGACCTTGGTCAGCATGGACAAGTTGGGCTGAAGGGCCTGTTTCCATGCTGTACAACTCTATGAATCTATGTATGCTGCAGTGAATGAGTCAACAATCGCTTGGAGCACGGAGTCCAAATGCAGACGTATACAAGTGTCATTTGTGTACTGCAGCTCTTTCACTGAAGTTGCACTTACTTTGGTTCTGGTTGGAGCTTATGTAGATTGAACAGTTTCCCGTTCACCCTTGTGGATTAGCTCCACTCCAAGGTGGTAACGCTTGATCTAACTTTGATAAGGACAAATGTTTCATGGCTTTAGCTCTGATGGTTACTGTGAAAGATTTAGAGAAACACCTTGATTTAGTGTCTCTGCAGCAGGAGATTAAAGGTAAAATTCCATTTTAAAGATCACATATCTGTGTGATTTTGTTTGTGATATTCTTGCTTCTGGCAGGAATATGGACTGCCAGAGCTACAGTCCACATACGGTATTAAAACCCGGGCCATAAATCTCTAAAGCAGAATTAAAAGATCTAACAGAGCTATAATGATAGAACAATGACAAAGGTTAATATTTATCCCTGAATCAACATTATCGAAAAAGCACATTATCTATCATATTGTTTTTTTGTGGCAGCTTGCTGTGTGCAAACAGGCTGCCTCAATACTGCATTACAATACTGACGACTGTGTTTGCTACAAAGTGCTTTGGGATATTCTAAGGGCAGGAAATGTGCTCCCTACACATCAATCCTTTCTCATTATAAGGCAAAATGAGAATTCAGTGCAGTAAAGCAGTGAAGCATTCAAAGGAAATGTTAAACCAAGGTCTTTTCTGCTTGATCATGGAAATGTTAAACCCTTTATGCCATTGTTGGTACATATTTCAATTCAACATTATTCAGTGATTTAAATTTTGTGCAGTTCTACTATAGAAATGATAGACATGCATACCGTATCTACACAACAGTGGCTTCGAAGTAATTTATTTGTTGTAAGAACCTTGTTGGATTTTGTAACAAAAAAGGCAGGATATAAACGTAGAACATAGAACAGTACAGCACAGAACAGGCCCTTCAGCCCACAATGTTGTGCCGACATAGCTAATCCCTCCTACCCACAGAATGCCCATATCCCTCCATTTTCCTCTCATTCATGTGCCCATCCAAGCCCCTCTTAAAGCCCCCAATGAATTTGCCTCCACCATCCTATCAGGCAACACATTCCAGGCATCCACCACTCTCTGAGTAAAAAAACTTACCCCTCACGTCTGTTCTGAACCTACCCCCTCTCACCTTAAATGCATGCCCTCTGGTAATGGATTGCTCAATAATGGGAAAGAGATATTGCTTGTCCTCTTTCTTCAATGTAGTAAATGCAACACAATGTGACATTGCAACAACTATGACTCAATTACATTGTACACTAAAGCACCTATATACAAGGTACATAAATTGCAATTAGGTGACCTGTCAAGCTAACTTCCAATGGTCAACTTTACTGCTTTCTGGTAGTAAAGTCATACAGCAGCGGGGTGATGTGATGGTAATCTTCAAGAAGAACTTAGTTCCCATCTTTCAAAAATTTGTTTCTGATGAAGAATCATTGATCTGAAACTTTACATCCACAGATGTTGCTTGACCTGGTGAGCGTTTCCAGAATCATCTGTTTTTTTATTTTAGATTTTGAGCATTAGCAATACTTTACTTTGGTCTGAACTTGTCGTGCTTGACTGGAACTTATTTGATTTGTTTTGTTTTTTTAATCCCTCCCTGTCTGGTTCATCTTCTCCACTCCTTCGCCTTTCCAAATGTGGTGCTCCTCCAATTCTGGCTTCTTCCACAACCCAACATCTATCACACTGCCTTCAGCTGCCATGACATTAAGACTTAGAAACCTTGCCTTAAACCTCTTTGCCTCTCAACCTCTCTTTCTCTTTTTATAAAATGCTATTTAAATCTACCTGAGCTAACATGTGGTTTTGTTCAAGAATGCTCCAGCGAAGTTCATTTGACCATTTTACCACTTTAAAGATGTTATGCAAATTCCCCCATTTGAGGCTACTTTTGTTAACAAGCTCCTATCACCATAGGAACCTACTCATTAGCTATGCATATTGTAAGATTGGAAATACTTTATATCCATCATCAAAGATAAAGCAAATGAGGGAAGGAATTCATTATGCCATGAGAAGAATTTCAGTGCCAGTGTGTTGAAATAATTTCTGAATAGGATCTTCAGTCTAACTGCTATTTCAATAATTACAAACAGAAAACACTGGGATGATGCATAATGTAAAACACTTGTGCACGCAAACTGAGCACAGGTAGCAATGTAACAGGAAAATCTTACTGATAAACATTTTGCACTGGAAGCCAGGTCAATGTTATGAGCTTTAGGGAAATTTTCAAAGGAGGAACAAGAGGGTCAGGAAGGCAATCAAACAGGTACAGGACTCTGGAAGCTGAAAGATACATCATTGATAGTGGGATAAATGATGTGCTGGGGGGGAGAGCGGTGTGCAAAAGCTCCATTCCTCTATGGGCAACTTGGAGAGTGGGGCTGTGAAGGAAATTGTAAAGTTAGGTTGTGCTCAGTCTGTGAAGAAATTCAAGGATATGAATTGTAAATTTAAAGCATTGCAGAACAGGAAATTCAGGTCAGTGGCTGTGTAGGTGACCAAGTACTTTTGCTAAGCATCCTTCAGTTCATTAATATTATCACCATCTTCAGGCCATTGATTTGAAATCAACGTAGGATCAAAGATTGTTTCAAGTGCACATCTATAGATCTTTATTACTGAGCTTGCTGCACCATCTGGATCTCTGGATTATTAATAACCTCAGTCACAATTAAGGTAAAACACTTTTCTATATTTTCATTCAGAAAGGACAGTTTCACGTTTTCCCCACATTGTTCTTCACTGGCCAGATCTTTGCCTACTCACTTAACTTCTCTATACTGGTCCTACCTAGGTTATGAATGCCCAACTTATGTACAGCCTGTACATAGGAGCGAGCATTTAGGAGAGCAGCGGGATGGATCCGCCGGCTGCCACAGAGTGGCAGGCATCTTCTGCCGTGTGGAAACTCGGTTTGTGACCGCTTCTCCGACTTGCAAACTATTTGGGTTACGGACAGTTCACAGGAACAAAACCCTGTTGTAACCTGTGGAGGATCTGTATCCCTTTGTAGCTTTCCTATGTCCTCTTCATAACTTCCTTTACTACCCATCTTTGTGGCATCAGCCAGTTTAGCAACTATCCTTTAGGTGCCTTTATTTATATATATTGTAACAAGTTGAAGTCTCAGCACCAATCCCTGTGGCACACCATTTAATACATCTTGTCAACCAGAAAAATACTCATTTATGCCTACTCTCTGTTTTCTGTTAGTCAGCAAATCTTCTCTCTGCACCAATGTATTACCCTCTACACCAAGGGCTTTTATTTCCATAACAACCATTGATTCTGCACCTCATCAAGTGCCTTCTGGAAATCTAAGTATAGTACATCCACCAGTTTCCCCTTTACCACTCTATATTACTTCTTAAAGAACCGCTGTAGACCTTCAAAATGAAATAAAAAACTGCATATGCTGGAAATCTGAAATAAAAATCGAGAAAGCAGAAAATATTGGAAACACTCAGCAAATCAGGGGTTGAGGTGTGGTGTAGAGTTGCAGCGGAAGATTGTGCAAAACTAATGTTTTTCAGATGTTTAGTTATAGGCCTAGTCACTTGTATGATTCAGCAAACGAGACAACAAAAACTTGGAGCTTGGCCACCAAATGCACACATACACAGTTGCCTTTTGTGCACTGCAGCCCTATCAGAATCAATAAATTACTTTGAGGGGATATCAGTAATGCATCATAAGCAGACTGGATGAATGGCATCCAGGGGTTATTGTCCACCAAATCATTCAGTGAGTCCCGCAGTAAGCTACTGTACATTAGATTATTTCACAAGTTAGAATCTTGTGGCATCAGTAAGATTTGGAAATGCCGAATTAGAACTTGGTTCCAATCCCACAGGCAAAAAGTTGTAGATAATGAATGTGGATGAGCATGGGAATAAATTACTACTGGTGTTCCCCCACAGTCGGTCATAAGCACTGTACTCTTCACTACATTTTGCAACTACCTGGATGGTGGTGCTAGGAATTGGGTTACTGGGTTTGCAGATGAGAGTAAAAGAAATCGACGAAGAGTGCAATGGAATCATAAAATCATTACAGCTCAGAAGGATGTCATTAGGTCCATCAAGTCCTACAAGGAGTCATCCATTTAGTCCCACACTCCAGTTTTCTGCTGTAATTTTTTCCTTCAAATATTAATCTAATTCCTTTTTGAAAACAACTTTTGACTCTGCTTTCATTACTATTTCAGGCAGTGAATTCCACATCATAACTATCTACTGTGTGGATTTGATTTTCTTTATTCCTCCTTGGATACCTTTGCTGATTTCCTTAATTCTGCATTCACTGATCCCACCAATGGGAACAGTTTCTCTTGTTTTTACAGCTCCTCTGTCAAATTTCCTCTCTACCTTCTCTGCTTTCATGATACCAACCCTAGCTTCTCCTATCTTCCACTATAAGTGAGGTTCTTCATTTAACTATGCATCCAGTTGTGGAATGGATTAAGATGTGCTGGGGAAGCAGATTACATAATGATTAACAGTGTTTAATTTAGATAACTGCAACACAGTATGTGTTGACAGGGTTAGGAATACATGTGTGACACAGAAATACATGGATAATGTGCAAAGAACAACACTGAAACATAAAGAGAGAAAAAGATCCAAATGTTCTTGTGCACAGATCTCTGAGGTTTTGTGATTAATGTTGAGAAAATGTAGTGTTGTGTTTTATTAATAAAACCAAGTATTCGGCTGCATTAGTAGAATCCTTTGGTATGAATTAAAGAACATTGCATTGATGCTCTCAAGTTTAGTAGTGTGTATACATCTGGATTACTGAGCCTAGTTTTGGTTCCTCCCCTTTACTGGGACACTAAAACACCAGAAAACTCGAGAGAAAAGCTTCAAGATTGATCCTGAGTTTTTGAGAACCTCAGTCACATTGGATCAAGGAGATTGGTCTATTTGCTTTACAGCAGAACTTGCCAAACTGTTTAGCCACATCTCACTCCCATTCTTTCCACTAAGTGTAAACAAGGAATAAAAACTATTTGTTGTTATAATTGTTCCTTTCCCATGCTTGACTTTCCACCAGTTTGAAAACTGAGGTGTTAGAGCAGCATAATCTTGGAAGCAACTCGGTTGATAAAATAATTAAAAGGCCAGCAGTAGCCAATTAATTCAGGAGTTTATTTGGGAGAACCAAAATTTTCTTGTTTAAAGGACATAGGGCAGGGAATAGACTAGCGATGAGGAGATTCAGCATTCCTTAAAGAGTAGTGAGCCTGTGAGTGATGTCCAGCTGCAGACCTTCAAATGTGAACTGTACTAATCCTTAAATGACGTAGGTACTGTATTGTGCAGAAGAGTTGGGTCAGATTATCCTCAAGGATGTTAATCAGTTGTGTGATGCACCAACCATCATTTTAAATGTAGCCACCCTTTTGGAAATTCAACAACAACCAAGGACTGAGGTGTTGGGACTTAATAAATCACAGGTGCAGAGTTTGAAGTCTAGGTTAAGAAGAGAGGCAAGGATGGGGTGGGGGTGGCAAATCAAAATTTGATGAGGCCAAGGTATTGGTGATGGTTGGACCTATGGTTGCAGGTCTGGGGTGAAGTGGAGATCAGTGGTGGGTGGGGCTGGGACACATGACAGGTACTGGGGTGAAGGAGGGGTAGTCATGGTGATTAGCAGACATGGGAGTTCAGCAAGGGTTAAATTTTGGGTAGAGGGTGGTCAGTAGCAATGGTTTTAGTGGAATGGAATGGTGTGGGGGTGAGGCCCTTTGAAGAAGAGCTGATAGGGTAAATAACTTAAAGGGAGCTACTTAATTCAAGCTTCCAGTGAAAGGCTAAGACCTGTTTTAAGAGCCTTTTTTAAGCAAGCAGTGCTTAAAAAAAACCCGATTGGGTTGTAACTGCCTAACAACAGAGCAACATGAATTAGTTCCTCTCAGAAATGTTCTAAACAAGAATTGTACTAGGAATGACGTTGTAATGTTTTATAAGATGTGGAAAGGGGCTCACCTGTGTAAATGTGATTTGTGATAGGAAGTTTCTGTTTATGGTACAGTGTAATTCATCCTGTAAAACAATGTAATCACGTTGTGCTTCAGTAACATTGATTTTCATATGGGTAAAGCAGACAGAGCATATGTCTAATAAATAATACATGGGTCGTCTGGGCTCCTGGAAAGGTTTCAATCACCTGAAGTGGGTTGTAGAGAAATTTAACAAAGAATCTTTTCCCTTATCAACCTTGAGTTTCCCGTGATTCTTATCTTTCTCAGAAAATTACATGGGGGAGGGAATGGAGTAATGGGTGGGAGAGGGAGAGACCGGGGGTGGGATGCTTTAGTCACCGGGCATTAGTCATCGTGGCAGGTGAAGGACAAGCTGGTCTTTTTGTAATGGATCGAGTCCAAGCAAGGATCAAAAGGAACCGTTTGATGACAAAAGTATACTGGAAGTACAGAACTGCCAATATATTTTAGTAGTCAATACTCCCTTGGTGTTTCTGAAGGTAACATGTCCTCAGCATGGTGAACTATGGCTCTAACCGCAGTCCTGAATGTCCACAATGTAAGCAGCATAGCTGTTGCAAAGGAAGCAACTGCTCTTCACCAGCAGAGAAGCACCCAGTAGACACAGGCCAGCTATTATACCTTGCTTGAGGACTCTCAGCCTTGCTGCCTGGTAGAGGGTGACCTCAGCATCCAACCCCGGCTGTGTCACGTCGAGAACGGCAGTGCAGAACCTGAAAACGTCCAAGTGATTGGCTGAAACTATGGGGGAAAGTTTGATAACACTCTCTCTTCCTTCCTCCCCTTCCTGCACACAACCACACTCAGTCTCTTATCGGGCACCAATTTTATGAAACATTCCACAAGAGCACCGACAACTTTGTATCCCACACTAAGGCCACATAGAAGGGTCTTGGGCCTGAAAGTTTAACTCTGTTTTTCTTTATGAGAAACACTCTCCCCAACCTGCTGAGTGCTTCCAGCATTTTCTGTTTCAGATTTCCATCATCTGCATTTGTTTTTGATTTTGCCCTACCTTAACAAATGGACTGCCATGCCGAGCCCAAAACCACCTTTATCCACTTGGATAAAATCAAACCCATTCCCCTCGCATCTCAACCAACCCACACGTTCTCAACTATCCCTTGTATTCCTGAATAGTTTCAGGCAAAGGTTCATCACTGACATCCCCAATCTCATTTTCCTGATCCTGGCGGTTGTGGCCCCATCAGTTGGTTGTCTAGCTGGGTGAAATGTTCCCAGAGCCAAGTGATCTAAGAGGTAAGTGGAGAGGGCCAAAAATATGGAATCAGAATCATGTTTATTATCCTGAAACATTGAATGTGGGTCTTCAGGATTCTGCACCTCCTCCCTGATGGTAGTAATGCGAAGAGGGCATGTCCCAGATAGTGAAGGTCCTTAATGGTGGATGCTGCCTCCTTGAGGCACTGTCTCCTGAAGACGTCCTCAATAGCAGGGAGGGTTGTGCCCGTGATGGAGCTGGCTGAGTCTACAACCCCCTGCAGCCTCTTTCGATCCTGCGCATTGGAGCCTCCATACCAGGCTGTGATGCAACCAGTCAGAATGCTCTCTACTGTACATCTGTAGAAATTTGCAAGAGTCTTTGGTGACAGACCAAATCTCCTCAAACTCCTAATGAAGTAGAGCTGCTGGTGTGCCTTCTTCGTGATTGCATCAATGTGTTGGGCCCCAGATAGATCCTCTGAGATGTTGACACCCAGGAACTTGAAGCTGCTCACCCTTCCCACCACTGACCCCTCAATGAGGACTGGTGTGTGTTCTCCCAACCTCCCCTTCCTGAAGTCCACAATCAATTCCTTGGTCTTGCTGACGTCGAGTGCAAGGTTGTTGTTGCGACACCACTCAACCAGCCAATCTACCTTACTCCTGTACGCCTCCTCATCGCCAGCTGAGATTCTGCCAACAACAGTGGTGTCATCAGCAAATTTATAGATGGCGTTTGAGCTGTACCTAGCCACACAGTCATGAGTGTAGAGAGAGTAGAGCAGTGGGCTAAGCATACATCCTTGAGGTGTGCCTGTGTTGATTGTCAGTGAGGAGGAGATGTTACTACCCATCCAAATATGAAAGAGTTTCCACATTGAGAACCTCTCAACCCACCAAACCGCAAATGCAAGTCATTTTCGATACCAAGAGACTGTCTTAGAAGAGAAAGCATTCCACCATGCTGAGTGAAAATGTTCCTAATTGTTTAGTAATAGCATCATAGTACATAACAGCCGAAGATAATTAATCAGGAAATTCAGAGCATGACTATTTTACAATCCTTTTGGTTATCTGTCCTACTAACTTCTCATGCAGCTCATTATCAGACTTTGTTTGCTAAGGCCTCTTGAAACATTTTTGCTCTATAAAAGGCAATATATAAATTGAAGTTTTGTTTAATGTTATAACTGTACTTTCAGTAAAAAGCCAGCTATCCATTATTACTAATAATTATACCATGGTAATATATACTGCTGTCAGTCCTTAATCAGGAGCAGACTTTATCAACTGGCAGAGCTCTGATGTGAAAAGCTCTCTGCCAGAACTCATGTAAACAACTTCAACATAAAATTTACAGATCCTTAGAGAATATTTTCAATAAGCTGTGTACAGTTCTATCCTGAACACATGCAGGGCTGCAAATAAGGCAACTTGCTCCACCAGAAACAAAAGTAACATCAACAAAAATACACAGTGAAAGTTGATCCTTCATATTTACCCAACTGGGTTATCTACACTTCAAATCTCAATTAACATCTTAAGACAAAGGTGCTAGAGTTCGGTCACTGAAACACAGAAGTTAACACATAGATGAAGGAAAGGATGATTAGCTGCCACTGAAGTAATGTAAATTCTGCAAATTAAATGGCAAATTTAAATGAAAGCAGTTTGGAATATAATTAATTTTGGAACATACTTGGAATTTAACTATTTCTCTTTCCACAGATATGCCTGACCTGCTGAGTTTTTTCAGCATTTTCTGTTTTTACTTTATTTTGGAATATAATATCTGGTTGAAAGAATCTTCCCAAAGCCCCTTCACAAATGTTCAGTTTTTTCACACATTTAAAGTTAAATGAAACAGGACAGCAGACTTGCTTCCCCCTGCCTCTGCCAGGGCACAAGATTAATACAATACATCCACCTGGACTTCTGGCTTGAGGGGCCTTCAGGAGTGCCAATGACCACTGGCAGTGGGGTCTCATGGTTGGTGTTGGAAAACAGCAACCAGAAGACCCAAACTCAAAGATTTCATCCTGTGGCTAAATAGTTTAGAAATTTCTTCTTGGTCCTTCCATATACTTCATGCCAACACTGATTCTTTTGCCATTCCCTGAACTGTGGCTTCTGATTATTGACCCTTCAGCCACTGGAAATTGTTTTTTCCTTATTTAGTTGATCTAAACTCACATGATTTTTAAACACCTCTATCAAAATGCTGCACCCTCTCAGCAAAGGACAATCAGTACTTATACCCTTTATAGATAAATCCTGGGATTTCTGAAGCTTTATTAACTGCTTTGTCCCTTTCGAGGAATTATGTAGAAACACCCAGAGATCTCCCAGTTCTTGCACCCCTATAAAATGGTCCTGTTTGACACACATCGTCTTTCTTCCTCTTCCTCTTGAAATAGATCATTTCACACATTTCAATCTCAAGTTTTATATGCGACATTTTTGGCCATTCTAATTGTGCTTGTCCTCTTGAAGTCCGTTTCCATCTTCATCATTGTAACAGTGGAAAAGGAGGTAAGGAGCACTGGAGATGTGGTGAATAGGTTAATGAGCAAAGTATGGAGGGGGCAGTGAGTGAAGTATCAAAATCAGGTTTATTATCGCTGACATATGTTGCGAAATTTGTTGTTTTGTGGCAGCAGTACAGTGCAAGACATAAAAATTGCTACAAGTTACAAACAAAAATAGTATAAAAGAGGAATAACGAGGTAGTGTTCATGGGTTCATGGACCGTTCTGAAATCTGATGGCAGAGGGGAAGAAGCGTTGAGTGTGGGTTTTCAGGCTCCTGTACCTCCTCCCCGATGGTAGTAACGTGACGAGGGCAAGAGTGAAGCAGCAAGAGGAGCAGTGAGTGGGTAGTGCATTAAACAACAAGGAAATGGCGAGAAAGCAGAGAGAGCTGTGAAATTTGTGTCTTTAGACAAGATTAAAAATATCAGTATCTGGTAATGCATGGTTAAAATAACATGTGTTTCTCATGGATGGCCCTCTGCCCCTCCCCAAAAAAATATTGTACACTACCGACTTAATGCCATTATTGCAATCTAATCCAGAAATAATCTCTTGGTGATGAATGTTGAACATGCCCTATTGACCTTACATGAGCAAAGTGCATTTGGTCCAAGTCATAGGGAGATACAGCACAGAAAAAGGCCCTTTGGCCCACCAAGTCCATGCCAACTATCAACCACTCATTTGTACTAATCCTACATTAATCCCCTTGATTGAATATGATTGATGAGGGTAGGGCATTGGCTGTTGTATACATGGACTTTAGTAAAGCTTTCGACAAGGTTCCTCATGGTAGGCTGATCCAGAAGATTAAGCTACATGAGATCCATGGAGACTTGGTAGATAAGATTTAAGACTGGCTTGGCCGTGTAGTAGTGGAGGGGTGTTATTCTGACTGGAGGTCTATGATCAGTGGTGTTATATATGTGTGTGTTTTTGGATGAAAATGTAGGTGGGCTGATTGATATGTTTGCAGATGACACAAAAATTGGTGAAGTTGTGGAATAGTGAGGAAGGTTGTCAAAGGATTCAGTAGATTATAGACCAGTTGGAAATGTGGGCAGAGAAATGACAGATGGCGTTTAATCCAAACAAGTGTGAGGTCTTGCACTTTGGAAGGTCAAATTTAAGAGGAAAGTATACAGTAAATGGGGGAAGCCTTCGCAGCATTGATGTACAGAGGGATCTTGGAGTGCAACACAAGTAGATAGGGTGGTAAAGGTGGCATATAACATACTTATCTGTCAGTCGAGATGTTGAATATGCAATTTCACAAGTCATGTTGCAGCTGTATAAAACTTTGGTCAGGCCACATTTGGAGTATTGTGTGCAGTTCTGGTTGCTGCATTACAGGAAAGATGTGGAGGCTTTGGAGAGGGTACACAGGAGTTTTATCAGGAGGTTGCCTGGATTAGAGAGTGTTAGCTATAAGGAGAGGTTGAACAAACTTGGATTTGGGGCTGAGGGGTGATCTAATTCAAATATATAACATTATGAGAGGCATAGACAGGGTAGATAGTCAGAGTTTTTTTTCCTAGAGAATCATGGACTGATTAGGGACAGCCAGCATGGCTTTGTGAAGGGAAGATCTTGCCTCACAAGCCTGATAGAGTTCTTTGAGGAGGTGACCAGGAAGATTGATGAGGGCAGTGTGGTGGATGTGGTTTACATGGATTTTAGTAAGGCATTTGATAAGGTTCCTCATGGTAGGCTTCTTCAGAAGGTCAGAGGCCGAGGGATCCAAGGAAGCTTGGCTGTGTGGATTAGGAATTGGCTTGCATGTAGAAAGCAGAGGGTTGTGGAGGAAGGAGTGCCCTCGGATTGGAAGGCAGTGACTAGTGGTGTCCCGCAGGGATCGGTTCTGGGACCTCTACTTTTTGTGATATTTATAGATGACTTAGATGAGGGGGTGGAGGGCTGGGTTAGTAAGTTTGCGGACGACACTAAGATCGGCGGTGTTGTGGATAGTGTGGAGGGCTGTCGGAGCTTACAGAGGGATATTGATAGGATGCAGAGCTGGGCTGACAAGTGGCAGATGGAGTTCAATCCGGAGAAGTGTGAGGTGGTACACTTTGGAAGGACAAACTCCAGGGCAGAGTACAGGGTAAACGGCAAGGTACTTGGCAGTGTGGAGGAGCAGAGGGATCTGGGGGTTCATATTCACGGTTCGTTGAAAGTTGCCTCACAGGTGGAAAGAGCAGTTAAGAAGGCCAATGGGATGTTGGCTTTCATAAGTCGTGGGATTGAGTTTAAGAGCCGCGAGGTTATGATGCAGCTTTACAAAACTCTAGTTAGGCCACATTTAGAGTACTGTGTTCAGTTCTGGTCGCCTCATTATAGGAAGGACGTGGAGGCATTGGAGAGGGTGCAGAGGAGATTTACCAGGATGCTGCCTGGATTGGAGGGTATTGAATATGAGGAGAGGCTTAAGGTGCTAGGGCTTTATTCACTGGAAAGGAGGAGGATGAGAGGAGACATGATAGAGGTATATAAAATATTGAGAGGAATAGATAGAGTAGACAGTCAGCGCCTCCTTCCCAGGGCACCAGTGCTCAAGACGAGAGGTCATGGCTTTAAGGTTATGGGTGGGAGGTTCAGGGGAGATGTCAGAGGGAGGTTTTTCACCCAAAGAGTGGTTGGTGCATGGAATGCACTGCCTGGGGTGGTGGTGGAGGCAGATACATTGAACAGGTTCAAGAGCTTGTTGGATAGGCATATGGAGGAACGTGAGATAGAGGGATATGCGGGAGGAAGGGGTTAGGTAGTGTGAGGGTGGTCTGATGGATGGCTCGACACGGTGGGCCAAAGGGCCTGTTTTGTGCTGTATGGTTCTATGGTTCTATGGAAATGTCAAATACTAGAGTGCATAGCTTTAAGACCATAAGATGTGGGAACAGAATTAGGCCATTCGGTCCATCGAGTCTGCCCTGCCATTCAATCATGGCTGATTTTTTTCAACTCCATTCTCCTGCCTTCTCCTCATAACCTTTGACGCCCTTACTAATCAAGAACCTATCAACCTCCGCTTTAAATATACCCAATGACTTGGCCTCCACTGCTGTCTGTGGCAATGAATTCCACAGATTCACCACCCTCTGGCTAAAGAAATTCCTCCTCATCTCTTATAAAGGAGCGTCCTTCTATTTTGAGGCTGTGCCCTCTGGTCCTAGACTCTCCTACTACTGGAAACATCCTCTCCACGTCCACTCTATCCAGGCCTTTCAATATTCTGTAGGTTTCAATGAAATCACCCCCTCATCCTTCTAAACTCCAGTGAGTACAGGCCCAGAGCCATCAACCGTTCCTCATACATTAACCCTTCCATTCCTGGGATCATTCTTGTAAGCCTCCTCTGGACCCTCTCCAATGCCAGCACATCCTTCCTTAGATATGGGACCCAAAACTGCTCACAATACTCCAAATGTGATCTGACCGACACCTTATAAAGGCTCAGCATTACATCGTTGCTTTTATATTCTAGTCCTCTTGAAATGAATGCTAACATTGCATTTGCCTTCCTTACTACCGACTCAACCTGCAAGTTAACCTTTAAGGAATCCTGCACCAGGACTCCCAAGTACCTTGCAGCTCCGATTTCTGAATTCACTCTCTGTTTAGAAAATAGTGTATGCTTTTATTCCTTCTACCAAAGTGCATGACATACATTCCTTACGCTGTATTCCATCTGCCACTTCGTTGTCCATTCTCCCAACCTGTCCAAGTCCTCTTGCAGACTCCCTTCTTCCTCAACACTACCTGCCCCTCCACCTATCTTTGTATCATCTGCAAACTTGGCCACAAAGCCATCAATTCTGTCATCCAGATCATTAACATATAACGTGAAAAGTAGCGTCCCAACACCAACCCCTGCGGAACACCACTAGTCACCAGCAACCAACCAGAAAAGGCCCCCTTTATTCCCACGCTTTGCCTCCTGCCAGTCAGCCAATGACTTGACAACCTTTCCTGTAACACCATGGGCTCCTATCTTGTCTAGCAGCCTCATGTGCGGCACCTTGTCAAAGGCCTTCCGAAAATCCAAGTAAACAACATCCACTGACTCTCCTTTGTCAATCCTGCCTGTTACTTTCCTCAAAGAATTCCAACAGATTTGTCAGGCAAGATCTCCCTTTAAGGAAACCATGCTGACTTCAGCCTATTTTTATCATGTGCTTCCAAGTACCCCGAAACCTCATCCTTAATAATGGACTCTAACATCTTTCCAACCATTGAAGTCAGGCCGAGATGAGAGGGGGACAGTTTAAAGGTGGCAACTTTATTTTTTGTTTACACAGAGAGAGTGGTAGGTGCTTGGAATGCACTGCCAGGGGCGGTGGTGGAAGCAGCTACAATAGATGATGTGCAGGCAGATGTGTAGTGTAAATTGGCACCATGGTCAGCACAGACATAATAGGCCAAAGGGCCTGTTCCTGTGCTGTACTGTTCTATGTTCTATACCTCTGGCACTGTGAGGCAGCACCACTATGCCACCCACAAGTGTCTGCCTTTTCCTGTTAGTTTTTGGATCAGGGGCTATCAACTAAAGAGCTGACCATTAATTTCACACAATTAACATCACATAAGCAAACCCTTAACACACATTTCATGAACAGGTGTTTATGCAATTCATTCATTAAAGGTATACCATTTATTCATGGGGCCTGTGGTTCTTACACAACTACGCCTTTATTATTTTGTTCCCCTCAGACCTGAAACACTATGTTTATATAACTCACACAACATCAGAGCAGACTTTTGTCTTCTCCTCGAAGATATCATTTAGCAAAGCAGAACACCTGCCTTTCATTAACCTAATTGCCATAAAAATTGTGCAGGTTCTCCACTGGGTGGGCAATCAGCTCTGACAGTTTACTTTTCTGGCAATAAACTGGGAGTAAAGACAAATAGTTACCCCATCTTGTTATTTCTGTCACATCAGCAACCTGATCAGCCAAGTGGAAATAACTGGATTAGCTCCAAAGTTGCACATGAAATTCCAACCAGGCAGACTCTGAGCTTAAACTAGGGACACATAAAAAAGGCACTTCACCAGGGATAAGAAAAATCACACAAATATGCACAGTAGGAATCTGGTGAAACATTTTCCATCTGTCAAAAAGTAAGTGTGATATATTCACATGCAGATACATTTCAGATGGTAAGGATCTGATTAAGCTCGAGAGGCTACAGAAAAGATTCACAGGGATGTTGCTGGGACTGGAGGGCTCGAATTATAAGGAGATACTGGATAGGCTGGGACTGTTTTCCTCAGACCGAAGGAGGCTGAGAGGTGATCTTATAAAGGTTTATAAAATCATGAGGCGCATAGATAAGGTTGATGGTCACCGTCTTTTTCACAAGGCGTAGGTTTGAGGTGAGAGGAGAAAGATTTAAATGGGACCCATGGGGCTGGTTTTTCAAAAAGAAGGTCGTGAGTATATGGAATGAGCTGCCGGAGGAAGTGGTAGAGGCGAGTACAGTTACAACATTTAAAAGACATTTAGACAGGTTCATGATTAGGAAAGGTTCAGAGGGATAAGGGCCAAATGAGACAAGCTCAGGTAGGGACCTTGGCAGGCATGGATGAGTTGGGCCCATGGGCTTGTTTCTGTGCTATATAACTCTTATTTCTCTGACCAAAAAGTAACATTTTTTCAATTAAAATGATTACAGTACTTGATAAAAATATAACAAACTAGCATAGCTCATTTTACGAAGAAAGGACTTGTACGTGCATATCAGCCCCCGCAACCACAGGACATCCCAAGAGGCTTTACCACCAAATAAAATGCATTTGAAGTGCAGTCACTTCTTCTAAAGCAACATCTGGCTGTGTTTAAAACCTCTGTCACATTTGTCTGCTTCGTTATATCTGTTCCTGCGCGTCAATATTCTGCGGCGCACACAGTTTGTGTGCAGCACATAGTGATCCGTTTTTCAGATGACATGAATCATGAACGGACAGAACAGTTAGATCAAAACTGTTCCCACTGGTGGAGAAGTCAAGAACCAAGAGGCAAAGAATGAAGGTGATTGGCAGAAGAACCAAAAGTGACACAAGGAAACTTTTTTTGCCACATGGGTGGTGTGCCGCCAGGGGTAGTCAAGGAGGCAGACTGTTCAGAAGGGGGCCAGATAAGAATATGAAAGCAATGAATTTGCAGGGTTACATTGAGAGGGTGGGGAAGTGGAACCAGCTAGATTGCTCTTACGAGAAGCCTGTAAGATTGTGACAGAGTGAATGGCCTTCTTCCTTGCTGTAAACATTCTGAGATTCTGTGACTAAACTGAAGTCCTGTCTGCTTTCTCCAAGTTCCAGAGATGGCCAGGTATTTATCCTTACTGTCCTCGTTAATAGTTATCCTTCCACCAACATCACTAAAACAGGTTACCTGGTTATAATCACAGTACTGTTTGTGGGAGGTCGCTGAACGCAAGCTGACTGCTGTGTTATAACAGCACCTACAGTCTTGAAGTACCTTCACTGGCTGTGAGCCACTTTTTCTGCTGAGCTGGAAGGATGTGAATAAATGGCTTACCAGTTGTTTCCGATTTTCATCCAGAAAGAGTCCCAGCAGTGCAAGGAAAGACCCAAAGGCAAGCTTTAGAAGAAAGCGAAAACGATTCTGTGAGTTATATCACTCATAACATAATGGATCTCAATAAGTAGTACTGTAATGGATTTAGTAATAATAAGCTAGAGATTTTCTTTCAACTATCCCACCAAAATATATATCATTAGCACACGCCAGTCATGAACTTGGTTGCCCTGTATGTTTCTGTTTCAGGCTGCAATAATTTAGTTTGGAAATTAAGTTGAAGTCAATGGATTTCTTTTCAAGATCACAAACTCAACATAGGAAAAGTAAGTTATCTACAAAATTTATTATGTTTTAGCTGAACTTCTCTTCCAAAATCTGGACATACATAATCGAGCTGTACACTCCAGCCCACATCACCCATTCCATAAGCATTGGAAGAATTCCCTGACTCTAAAGCAATGCTTCTGGTTTGCTCGCTCTGCCGAACTGTTGGAACTTTATCTATCAAGCACAGTGCTTCACCCTACCTCAAAACCTATTTTTGATATTATTTCAATGTCTTCAAATTCTTCATGAAAACTCAATCCTGTCACCAGGCCTTCTATACCAGGTCTGGATACATTTTTTCCGAACACCTCTCTTCATTTTAGAACTGATGCTAAATTTATACTGGGAAACAAAACTGCAGATGCTGGAATCTGAAACAAAAACAGAAGTGATGGAAGAACTCAGTCAGTCAAACAGCATCTGCGGAAAGGGAAACCGGATAACATTTGATGAAGGGTCTTCCATCTGAAACATTAACTAGTTTTTATCTCCACAGATGCTGCTTGAACGGCTGAGTTCTTCCAGCATTTCTCTTTTTGATAAATTCATACTTTCTGCTGACTGACTCAAGGAAAAGGCAAATATTATGGCCTTAGTTAACAGCTTTTTGAAAATCAATACATAAAAGAATCATGCATTTCCTTCATCAATCTGCTCTGTTATTTTCCTTTTGGAAATCTATTAATTACATCAAACACTATTTAACTTTTATAACTGTCCTTAACTAATTTTACACAACATTATGACCTCCAGAAGCCTGAATAATTCCAGTATTAGCCCGACTGGTTAAGTTGCCTGATCTATTTTACTGTGTTCCTTAGCATCAAATAACAAGAGCTCCAACCAGTACCGTGCATAAAATAGATTGCCTGGATTCTGATCTCAGAAACAGTTCCTTGCAAAGTTCAAGCAAACAATGTACCGTGGACTACCACGTTCCTGACATTGATTTCCATCTTATTGCAATGCAACCAGCAGCCCTGATGTCGTCAAGCCAGCTGAGAAACCAATCATATGGATGAATTCTGACAGCAAACCAGGAAGGAAGAAGGACAATTCTTACTTAATGTTTTAAGCACCTTACAGAGCCGTAAGGATTCAGTCATACATAAGATGAAGTTGGAAGCTGTAATATTCTAAATAGTCGGGAAATTTCCCACAACTATTCAAGTTGGCTGACTAGAAAAAAATTTCCATTTCAAAATTTGCAGGCCAGTTGACTCATTTACTTGACTCTAATCACTCAGTTTCAGAGCTTCCAACTGAATTAAAAACGTCTGAAACATTTGCAATCAGATACCATTTAGTATAACTTGCTCATAGTTCAATATTAATTACTTCTGTCATATGGTAACATTTGTTTGACAATACAAATATTTTCTTGACCTTTAACAGTCAGTGCAAATATAGATAAATCATCTTCACATAGTAGCCAGACCCATGCATTCTCTCTCCCAGCCACAACCTTTCCAGCAGATGATCACAGTAGCCATTTTAAAATTGATTATATTCCAGCATATCTTCAAATTCCTGTTAGAATTTCTTGCGATTTGACAGAAGACTAAACTTAGATTTGACCCATGTTACAATTTGGATGTAGTGCGTGAATAATATATGGAATTAATTTTAAGTCAGAATCATACAACTTGATGAAGGTTATGAATAATTTGCATTATTTACAAGCACTGGGCCTCCATTTACACTTACGTCCGTTAACTTTCTCTGCACAGTCTCTACTATTTTTTGCAGTACTGTAAATAATAAGCAGAAATGGAAAATGTGGCCCAAGATCAGTTTATAAATGAATCTGTTATGCTACCATTGTTGACAAGAACTGGACTTATTCCAAAGGGATTAACCACCCTCATAAATGGACAAATACATTGTATTCCATGCAATATATTTGAAAATTGCATAAGAGTTTTCAAAAAAGCTTGTTAATTGATGTCCAAATATTACTAATATTTACCATGCTAGTCAAGATTACATCAATTATTGGCCAAGATTTTCCCATCAGCAATTAGTGACCCAGAATGATGTATATATTAAAAAAGCAATTATCCTACAATTCTGGAAGACATCATAAACCTTAGCAGTATGACCTAAGGCGACAGATTAATAAATCAATTATCGAATAGAACATCAAGGACAAAGACCCGTCCAATAAAAACAAATTGCTGAATAAATCTTTGGAAGTAGCCTCAGCCAGCTGCCAAACATGTCAAAAGCTTTGACTGTTCTGAGTGTCTTTCAATCTCAGAAACAATGGGAAAGCTATTCCAAATTAGTTAGAAGTTGAAAAATTATTAAAATATTTTTAAAAGCAAGCAAGCACTAAAATATTTAACAAAAGCAGAAATGGATCAGTGAGGAGAGAAGCAGTCAATACTTTGGGTCAGAAGGAACTGTCCAAAATACTTAAATTCCAAAATTTCAAGAGCAGATAAAAATAAGTAAGAACATTCGACAAAGTTCAATTAATTCAAAAGAGTAAATTACCAAATGTGCATCTTCTCCACTCCTTTCCAATGGAGGGTGATGCTCTTCCTATACCAGGTCTAACCTGATGCAAGCTTTCCAAGTGGAGACTAGACAGGAAATTGCCTGTGAAGAGCAGTCAGCAGCCTAAGGACATCTGTGTTCACACATTATTGAGCAGGAATTCTGAACTCAGTGATAATAATGAGGGAAAATTCCCATAGTACTATGCCAAACTGTTAATAATTTCTGAAATATCCAGACCAATTTGTTTTCTGGGGCATTTACCTCAATTATATTCCTTGTATTCAATGTAAAAGGCCATTTCTATAAGTTATAAGTGAGATCTTGCTTAACATGAATCGTAATATGCCTTTAACAACCAACATTTAACAACATGTACCAGAATTAGGTTTATGATCACTGACATATGTTGTGAAATTTGTTGTTTTGCGGCAGCAATACAGTGTAAGACAAAAATTACTATAAGCAGAGTTCAAACAGAAACAGTTAATACATGCATCCATGTCTCTCTGCGATCTCTGTAAAGTAGATTTACTTGTGATCAGTGAGAAAACTGGGGGGGGGGTTGGTGTGGGTGGGAGGAGTGGGGGGAGTTCTACAGTAATAAGTAAATATGTTGTCTCATTCTAGGGTAGGAGGTAAAAATTGCTTTCTGTCCTGAAACAAAATTTAGAACTGGTCCTGAAATAATGTTTTGCTCTAGTGCTTTTTCTGTGTGTATGCTACTGAAATGTTGTTTCAAACTGGCTAATTTTGCAAATATTTGCAGAGGCCACAAATGTATTTTGGCACTAAATGCAGTTAGATTTTGGTTGACCTAAAATGGGTTATATCCAAATTCTACGCACTCTTTCTCAACCTTTCACATGGAGCTTACATTCCCAAAAATAAGCTAATAAGTTTCGAGCTATCAAGTATTTCCTCTTCTCGGTTAAATGATGCAGAAATTGTGGCTCCGATTGTATAGTAGAGCTACCCTCTCACAGCTCCAGAGACCCCAGGTTCAATCCTGGCCTCTGGTACAGCCAGCGTGAAGGTTGCATGACTGTGTGGGTTTCCTCTGGGTGCTCTTGTTTCCTCCCACATCCCAGAGACATGCAGAGTTTAATTGGCCATTGTAAATTACCCAGTGTGTGTAGATTGGTGGTGGAATCTGGAAAGAGTTGATGGGAATGTGGGGGAAATAAACTGGCCTTAGTGTAGGATTAGTTAGTGTAAATGGGTGCTTGATGGTCAGGGTGAACTGAGTGGGGCAAAGGGCCTCTTTCCATGCTGCATGGCTCTATGACTCAATGACTCTTAACGTTCAATTTCAATGCCTCTTAAAATGGCATTATGTACATCAGGCATTATGTGTGGCCTCTCAAGCCTGAGAATGCAGCCAGTAGTATTGTATATTTAAACTGACTGCCAGTTTCAGGTATAAAATAATTTTACATTGACAAGCTTAAAGGTGACCAGCGTTATCAGGGGCTCCAGTGATCTCTCACTAAACTGATGACATTTCAGAGCATTTGACTTTCTTACCATAGACAAAAATAACTCTGATTTGTAAAACAACTTTCAAGTTTTTAAGGCCTCTGAAGTACTTCACACACAATAAACTATTTCTGAATTTTAGTCATGATTGTTTTGTAGGGAAATAGCTACACTAGATATTTAGCAACAATCTTATATTTGCCACAACTTGTACTTCAAAAAAAATATTGTATGTACCCAACCATATGTTCTTTTTTCATAGTAAATTCCTTCTTATTTTCACCTCATCGCTCTACTGCTATGAATGGTTTCAACTAGCTACTTAAAAGGAGTATAAGAGCAACGTGGGGCCAATTCTCCCCCGAAGTTTACAAGAAGACATGTGGTCCCCATTTAAATAACAACGTTTCCAGTCTCCCAGATAAAAGAGGTGAGGAGATGCAGTGGTGTATCCAAAGGAAAATCTTTGTAAATTATTCTGTAAACAAATGAGAGACTGGGCTGTTTGCTGTAATATTATGTCCAACTGGAAGTGCAGCTTTGAAGCATAGCCTTGCCTAGATTTGCCACTTAAACTACCTCCATACACAAAATAAGCAGCAGAGTAAGGAAGAGTGGAATGTACACAAGATATTGAGCTCCTGTAAAATTCAATAGTTGCTGGGTCTTGGTACTTCTGCTACCAGTGGAGGGCATTGCTGACATTAAACGTGCCTCACTAACTTCCTAATTAGAGAAGACAATCTATATCTCAGAAGTGTTGAAGCAACATGAAATAAGAATAGAGACCTAGTACACAAAATGTATCAATGAAAATGGTTAAAGCTGCATTTGGTACTCTTGGAAAATAGTGGAAATATTCAGCAGATCAGCCAGCATCCGTAGAGAGAGAAAGTGAGTTAATGTTTGATTGCTCTTATAGTAATGGTTTCAGAGTTGTTGTAGGAAATGAAGTACAATTTTGTCCTTCCTCACTCCTGAATTTCTCTGTGTCTTAAAACCTGGTACGTTTCTAACTTTTGCCGGTTCTTATGAAAAATCATTGACATGAAATGTTAACTAATTCTCTGTCTGAGGATTTTCATGTTTTTCTGTTTTTATTACAGATTTCCAGCATTTGCATCATCTTTCTTTTTGCTACTTTGGTACTACCTCCTATGGTCTCAAAGAGTAGACACGTTTGTGGGTGTTTCCGTGGGGAGTGACAATTTATCTTCTTAAAGGGATTTTCCCATTTGCACTTACAATTATTCCAGATGCATAGCCGATGACACTTATATTCTCTGTTCTTGTTGCAGTGAATATACCGACAGCGGTGATTAGGAGTGACAGAAGTAGGAGAATGCTTGAAAGCCATATAGCTCTCTTCTTCCTTTTCATCAGTAACTCTGAAAAGAGGAATATCTTGGTAACGTTATGCTGTACAATTCCATTTCCATTCCTTCTTATGATTCCTGACCACAGTCAGGAGATAAACTGGCTATCAGCTACAAGCTATTTAATTGGAACATATTTTAAATAACTGAGTAATGAAATATTTTGGTATTTTTTCTACAGAAATATTATTACTCATTCTATGAAGAGGACAGGTTGGAAATTACAATGATTCATATAATATTGCTTCTATTTCATATATTTAAATATGATAAATATGTTTGTAATTATTCCTTGGAGTTTGGAATAATGAGACATGGCTTTACTCAAACATACAAGACCCTAAGGGGGGCTTCACAGGGTGGATGTTGAAATGTTCTCACTCGTGGGGAGTCACAAACAGGGAGGGAAAGCAACAAGATAAGGAGCTGGTCACTAAATACTGAGTTCAGTAGATTTCTAGTCCTCTGATTTAAGAGAAATTTCTTCTCTCTGAGGGTAGTGAATCTCTTGAATTCTCTGCCCCTGAGGGTGGTGGAGACCAGATCATTAGACATACTTAAGGTGGAGATGGGTAAGTATTTAAAAGATCAAGGAGCCAGGGGTTCAATTCCGGCCATAGTCTGTAAGGAGTTTGTACGTTCTCCCCATGTCTGCGTGGGTTTCCTCCGGCTGCTCCGGTTTCCTCCCACATTCCAAAGACGTACGGGTTAGGAAGCTGTGGGCATGCTATTGTTGGCGCCAGAAGCGTGGCGACACTTGCAGGCTGCCCCCAGAACAATACACAAAAAGATGTATTTCACTGTGTGTTTCAATATACATGTGACTAATAAAGATATCTTATCTTATGGGGCTTTAACTCACTGCTGCCTTGCTGTGATGTCAAAGTTGATGGGTTGCCTAGCTTTCCTATAAAGTACATCAGTCATAACAAATACTTTCCTACATATTAGCCCAGCTAATTTAAAAAAATTATCCATCGCTTTCTGAAGTATTAAGGTTAATTGTCCTGGTCACTTGCAGTTTCATGGAGAGTGCAGTGCACACAGCTCAGCATACTAGTTCCCAAAGGGGCTTCACAGGGCAGATGTTGAAATGTTCTCACTAGTAGGGAGTCAAGCTTCATGTGCCATGTGACTGAGTTGCCCTACTGCCTGTTAGGGGAAGTGGACTCTTTGTATGTATCAATACTCACCAATGCCTCAATATGTCATTCTGCCTGCCTCCCCTTTTCTCTGCTCTGTATGGCTTCTTCTTCATATTAAAACAGCAAAAAAACTACCCCTGAAAAGTTCTCACTCTGGTTGGGAAAGCACGACAACTACCAGCCCCTCTCGCTCTGTGTCTGAAACAAGCCTTCCACTGCAAAGATAGAATGGCAAACTAAAATCCCAACAACAGGAGCTTTAAAGCTTTGGAGATTACTAGTGAATCTCCACGCCCTTCATGTTAAGAAACTTTACTCTTTCGCCTGCCTTGGATAACGCTGGCAACAGCTCAACTTCAAAATTCTGAACTGAAGTTACCATGTGTGCTTAGCTGATGGTACTCAGAACTTCACCACCACTGGCCTTCATTATGACGCACTCAAGTGAGATCCCTTGGTGCTCTCAGGCAGTTTGTGGGAACACCCAAAAAGTACACCAGGATCCAAAGGGATTGGTTTCGTAATGGGAAACAAATTATTTCTGCCCCATTTGTTCTCAGAAAAAAAAGTTCCTTACCCAGAAGATACTTGAAATCACACCAAAAATGGTGTATTTCTCCACCTCCGCATTTTCCTCAGTACACATTGCAACAATCTCTCTCATCTGATGTGAAAAAATAGATTTGACTGTTGCTCTTTTCCTCAGTTGATGATTTGGCCACAGACGCATTAAGACTTTTATGCCAAGGAATAACAATCCAACAATATAAAGATTACTGACACAAATTTGAATTACCAAACAGTTTGCAGTATAATTTAAAACACATTTCAATTAATATCTTAATTTTAATTACATTTTTAAATGCCATTTATGCCATAATTTATGTTTAATCAGAGCATATTTCCAAATAAACAATCCTGAAAAATTGTGAGCATTGCATACACTCCACAATAAGCTTGCACAAAAGAATTAATGTAAAACTTTCTTGTTTATTAAGTTTTCCATTGTTTTAGGAGTTCATTTCTGTGGAGCTGCTTTCAATATATAATTAATTCGTTTCTTCAGAAAACATGCCTAAATACACATTGGTTGTTAGGAAAGGTAAACCCTGGTTAAAGGAATTGGGAAAGGGGGTGTTTCATATCAAACAAAAATGCAAAACAATAAATAATATGATCAAAGTCATTGAAAACTGTAATTACACCTTGCCTTATTCATGCTGGTGTAAGAACGTGTCCAGTTTTGATTTAAGAATTCTCACTGCATTTGATCCAAAATTCAGTCAATTAGGAAAATGTTTTGGAATCAAAGGTTATAATACACATTAACAGTTCAGGGCTTGCTTGTGGTGAGCAAAAGCAGCTTGATTTACAATTACGCTCTTTATTTTCTGATCTGAAATTTCCATTTTATACACTTTATATGTAATGACCTATGGAAAGTAAAAGTAAATTAAAATATTCAGTATAATTATAGGGCTCAAAACATCCACACACGCAGTTCAAAGTTGCCTTAGGTATTTGTACCTACAATTATATTGCTGTTGTTTTTGGATGTGCCTTTGTTAACTTGATTCCCATTTCAGAATCCATTAGCTTGGGGTCTGATTTCATTGCTGCTCTCTGCTTGCTCACTAGAACCAGCTATTAATGTTTGTCAGTGAGCCATGAAACCTACAAAGGCTGATATCAATTCATGGGAGCATCGTAGGAAGTGGGAGCTTTGTTTGTCTTCTCACCCCCACCACCCCCTCCCCCCGCCAACTCACATCAAAACCCTAACTTTCATGATCTGTGCAATTGAGCAGATCACTGGAAGAAATCAGAAGGTAATGCAAATCAAAACAAAATATGCTGGAGGAGGGCCCACTTTGTATCAATGATAAGCAATCGGTCGCGTTTCAGGACTAGGGTGATATAATTACCTCTTGCCAACAGTTTTAACAAATATAAGTAACTTAAAAAATAAAAACAAAATGAATAGAAACAAGCCCCATTCAGCCTCACACGTGCCTGTCCACCATTCAATTGTCTGATCTTTTACCTCAGTGCCACTTTCCTGCACTAACCCTTCTCCCTTGATCCCCTTAATATCTTAAATGAGTCAGTCTTGAATATATTCAGTGACTGAGGATCCTCGGCTCTCTGGAGCAAAGAATTCCATAGATGTACTAACGTCTGGGTGAACAAGTTTCTTATCATCCCAAATCTCATACATTTCTGATAGTTTTCTCATATCGTAGGAGGCCATTTGGCCCAGCAAGTCTATGCAGGCTCTCAGCACTTTCCCATCAATCCCATTCCCCCATTTCTTTCCTCTCTGTAATCTATTGTCTCTCACATGCCCATCAATGGAACTCAACACTCTTGCCACCCACCAACACAGGGGGTAATTTAGAGTGGCCAATTAGCCTACCAGCACATCTTTAGAATGCAAGATGAAACTGGAACACTCCAGTGAAGCCCAGGTGATCACCAGGAGAACATGCAAACTCCATCAGGCAGCATCTAAGGTCAGAGTCAAACCAAGATCATGGAACCTGTGTGGAAGCTGCACCATTGTGCCTCCCTGTGCAGTCTTAAGTGGTGGGTTCCTCATTTTGAGACTGTGAACTCAGGTTCCAGCCACTCCTGGCAGGTGGAACGTCAACCATATCCACTCCAGCAGGCCCTACATTTCAATAGGTTCACTCCAGGCACCGTGCACTTAATCTCTCCTCATAGGTCAATATCCAGCGGTGGAGAAGGATGTCCAATTATCCCATGTGAACTTAGTCACTCCGTGTAAAAAGTCAACTCCAACTGGGTCAATAGCTTTAAACGCCAGAAGCAGTGGGTTTAATTCTGGTGCGTGCGTTGCAAAAGCAAATGAAGATTCCAATGGAATTTAAAACAATAAATGTTGGGAATACGCAGAGGAAACGGGTTCGCGTTAGATTAGAACTATTCTTAAGAAGATTTTTAAAAAATCAGATTCCAACATTTTCTCTTTCAGATTTCTGCGAGTGTTTTTAATTGTTTCACGCGAGTGACGTGCTGAGTGTATAAATTTCGCTCTCTATGTCTTCATATTTCAAATCGGTGGTTCGATCTGCAAATGCCATGCAGACTGTAAACGGCGTCCTGCGATTTACAAACCAGTATTAGTAAATTACACCCCTCTTCTCGGGCACCCTTGAGTGGAAACGGACTTTAACCAAATCAAAATCGAATTGATCTTGATTCTGTGCGAATGATTCCGGAGTTGAGATTTACGCACAAGTAGCATTCTGGGCGCGATGCAAAATAACTTCGAGACGGAAACTAAAGGCGCCGTTGCTAAATGAAATTTCGCATCTTTTAACGAAATCCTAACGTTTCGCAAAGATTAGCGTGAATAACGTTTAAACGCTTTCAACAGACGCCAACAATACAAACGAATATTGCTGATTATCGATGTGCAAAATGTAATTTATTGACATCAATCGAAACAAATGCAACTGATTAATAACGATTTAAGTTTGTACAATTTCTAGGTGAGAATTAGGTTTCTTGGGATTTGCTGTAATTGTGGGTGGGGTGGCGTTGGCGGATTGAGTCAATGAGCCACTAACCACAAAAAAGCTAATGGGAGACACTTAGTTTAGATGAAGGGGAAAGAGAGGTTCGGAATTAAACAACTGCATAATGTAGTTCGATACTCACCGAATAGTTCGGAACGAACTTGGGGTAGATTTTGGCCCAGGAATTGTTGCATGGTGCGCTTCTCTCTGCAAGTGAAACTGGTGCGGGGAGCGGCGTGGGACGGTGAGGGGGAGCTATCGCTGTGCTGTGCAGTCGCCAGGTACTGAGCCCGGTCTCGTCTTCCCGGAGTCGAAAGCACCTCGGGTTTCCACGTCCCTGCGCCCCGAACCTGACCTTCCCGGCTCCACATTCACTGACAGCCCGTCCTGGTAATGGCAGGGAGATGGGAATCATCCGGTGCCGAGCCGACAGGGCGCAGACTCTCGCCAAATTTTGCACTACCTTCCTCGCACACTAAGTTACATAAGCGCCGAAGCCCTTGTGGGATAATGTTCCCGTGAACTAAAGAGGGTGTTTTAACCCTCTGACGCCCGTCACAAAAACAAATGGGGGAACAGCGGCCGCAGATACATCATTTTGGGGCTTGGTTTTAGTTAACCGAGCACACCCAGCGGGGAATGTGACTTTTGGAACTATTTTCAGCAGTCTGGTAAAGATCACTTCGTGAGCGTTTCTTGGAGATAATCTAACTAATGAGTAGGAAGAATGGAAGGAATTATTTAGCGTGTAACGTGCGATGAGGTCTTTAGTCAACTTTTTAAAGTGAGGCTTGTGTGTGCGGACAGGGTCCAGAAGTCGTTTCCAAATTCACCGGGTCGAGAACAAAGAGCTACCATCGC